>NW_023602073.1:20307318-20334672 GCF_014898055.3 Talpa occidentalis
AACAGAAGCAATAGGTTTACTGCCATCAGCTTAGATATGACTCTAGGGATTGGACTCCAACATCAAGGGGAACAAACACAAAATCAACAAAGGGGACTGCATCAAACTAAAGACCTTCTGCACAGTGATGGAAACCATCATTAGAAGTAAAAGATGACCTACTAATAGGAGAATATATTTACAAACTGTATATCAGATAGGGGATTAATATCTAAAAAATATAATCAACTCATACAATTTAAAATGAAAAAAAAAAAAAAAACAAACAACCCAATTAAAAATGGCCAGAAAATCTGAATAGGCGCTCACTGTAGGTAACAGATAGCCAACTGTCTCATGAAAAGATGTTCATTATTTTACTGTAGGATTTGTACATCAAAGCCACAATCACATCTCATCTCAAGCTTGTGAGAGGCCATTATCCAGAAGACAAGAAGGCACAGGTGCTGGAGAAGAGGAGGAGAGAAGGGAATCGTCATACACTGGTATATTAATGCAACTATCTTGTAGAACAAGATGCAGATTTCTCAAAAATTTAAAAATAGATCTACTATATGATCCAGAAATTCCACTCTTGGTCCTCATTAAAAGAATGTGAAAGCAGTGTTTTAAAATACAGATTCTATTTACACCAACAAAGAGGTAGAGACAACACAAGTGCCTATCAAAATCAGCAGGCAACTGTAAAACAGACATTCTGCAGAGAAGGGGTGGGGAAGGGATCAAAAGGAGGGAGGGAACAGCATAAGGGACTATGGTGTTGGTGCACAGGTGAAACGGTGATGGAAATTCTATAAGGACTACACCTGAGAAAGGAAAGCTAACATTGTAAAAAAATAAATAAATAAACAATGATGTAAAATATATATAAATAATAAAAGCAAAGACAGAGTTAGCCAAAAGGGGAAAAAAAAGACAACAAAGAATGATGACTAAAGATGTGGCACATGCACACAATAGATTACTACAGGTTTAAAATGGCTGAAAATCTGCCATTTGTCACAACCTTGATGAGACTTTGATTATTATGTTTAGTGAAATGAGTCAAAGAAGAACATATGATTTTGCTCATGTGCTGTATAGTTAGAAAACAAAGAGATGAACTAAAACAACAACAACAACAAAAAGAAACTTTTGGAGCAACTAGTGCTTTCAAAGGGAAGGGAGAAAGGAGGGGGGGTGACGCAGGTAAAATATGTCAATTATATGGAGCTTTAGTGTTGAACTTGATGTAATATAAACTTGTGTTTACAAGTTGATTTTTAATCATGCACACTTGAAATAATGATATTATAATGACATGTGGTATCCATTTAAAGAATGGATTTGAGGGCCTCCCTGGTGGCACAAGGGGTTAAGTTGCAGATCTATGAAGCTATCTGCAGCCATGGCAGAACTAGTTTGATCCCTTGCCAGCCAGGGACCTGACCCCCATGGCGCAGCAATCCTCTCTGTTTTCACCTACTGCTCCCTTCAGGGGTATATTTCAATCAATCTGCCTGTTCTGCTCCCCACTCTGTCTCTGATAAATCCTCTCACCCCCCCACACCTCTGGCCTGTACCCCACTTCTTGTATGCATTTTAAAGTCATTTTAAAAAGAAATGGATTTGATTTAAAAAAAGATTCAAAAACCATTATAATAAAAAACTGTATATAAAGGAGAAAAGTATTCTTAAAGACATAAGTAAATGCAAAAAATATTCTGGTCATGGATTAGAAGACATTATTTCTTTTCCTGCTTAATATATAAATTTAATATTTTGCCATTGGAGATTCTAAAGCTTGTAAGGATATTGAAAGACTCTAGAGAAGCATAGCAATCTGGAAGAAAAGAGCTGAAAAACTTCGAGTCCTTAATATAGTAAGGACTGTGAAACTACTTCTTAACAGAGTTTGATATTATAAGCATGAACCTATACATCAATAGAACAGACTAGAAACTCACACACTTATAACATCATTTAACAAAACACAGGTGAAATTCATCAGAAAACAATATTTCTCAATTAATGGCACTGAAATTCTGAGGACATGATTTCTCATTGAAAGACACAGAATCCACCAGATATCATTTGAATAAAAGAAACCAAAATTTCTACCTCACAACTTTTGCAAAACTAATTTTACAATGGACTGTTGAAATAAAGAATAAAACGGTAAAATTTTAGCAAAAATTATAAATGTTTTGTCTTTGTTATATTATATTTTCAATAAGATACCATGCTTTTGAATTCATTTTACATATATCAGCAAATATTTGTTTTGCAAGACAAAAAATTAATATTTTAAAATGTGCCATTCTCACTGCTGTAAGATGGTATCTCATTGTAGTTTTTATTTGTATTTCCCTGATTACAAGTGATGCTGAACATTTTTTCATATGCCTGTTGGCCATTTGCACTTCCTCTTTGGAGAAGTTCTTTTTCAGCTTTTCTGCCCATTTTTGGACTGGATTATTTACTTTGTTTTTGTTGAGTCTCTTTAGCTCTTTGTAGATTTTTGTGATCAGTCCTTTATTATTAGTGTTGTGTGAAAAAAAAAGTAGCTACAACAAATGTTGGCTAGGATGTGGAGAAAAAGGAACACTCCCACACTGCTGGTGCGAGTGCAAAATGGTCCAACTGCTATGGAAAGCTGTGTGGAGATTCCTTAACCTACTGAAGACAGAGCTTCCATATGATCCAGCAATTCTACTCCTAGGTATTTGCCCAAAGAACACAGAAACATTAACTCCAAAGAGCACCTGCACCCTTATGTATATAGCAGCACAGTTTACAATAGCTAAGCTTTGGAAACAACCCAAATGCCCAAAAATAGATGACTGGACCAAGAAGCTGTGGTCCACATGCACAATGAACATTACTCAGCAATCAAAAAAGATAAACTCATGCAATTTGCAGCAACATGGATGGAGCTGGAAGGGATCATGCTCAGCAAAATAAGACAGAAAGAAATAGCCAGAAAGAAAAAGAAAATAAAAATAAGCCAGAAAGAAAAAGAAAAATATTGGATGCTCTCATTAATAGCATGAATTTAGAAAACCTAAATAAAGGATCAGGAAAAAAACTAATTATAATAAAGTAAATATCAAAATCAACAAGCAACTATAAAGCAGAGACATACTATGGGATGGGGAGGTAGGAAGGATTATGGTCAAAATAAGGGGGTGGGATTGTAAGGGGACTGTCACCAATATGAAAATGCATACATTGTGCAAAAATGAAAAATGATGTAAAAATATATAAAATTACAATAAATAAATAAATAAAGATACAGAATCCATCATATACCATTTGAATAAAAGGAATCAAAACTACTTCACAGCTTGCAAAATTAATTATACAATGGATTGTTGAAATAAAGAATAAAGAAGTAAAATTTTAATGATAATTATTGTTTGGTATGTTATTTCAAATGTTCAGTAAGATACCATGCTTTTGAATTCATTTTACATAAATCAAAAATTTTGTTTCTCAAGACAAAATTTTTAAATTTCTATTAATTTTGGAAAAAATAGAAAAAATCTTCTTCAATATTGTCTGTTATCTTTACCTTTCAAGTATAGAAACATAGATGAAATGGTGTTTGGGAACTTTTATAAGCCTGATAGACTCTCCTTTTCTATCATTTATGATTCAATCTCTTTTTCATGCTGTTTTCTCCCCCTGTTTCTTGAGTTTATTTGGCAGAATTTCATATTATCACATTTAAAATTTGTCTTTCAGTTCATTAATCATGTCTTTATTTGAGATATGAGATGATTATACATCCACTGATTTCTAAGTTCTGATGACTGCTCACTATACATCCATAAGTTTATTTACCTATCTTTAAACATAACTATCCCTTTTGTTAGTATACATTAAAGCCATTATTTTGCCATTATTTCCATAAGTGATTTTAACATTTAAGAATATGTATTTCTGAGCAACTTAAAGATTATTGTGTGATTTAAAATTTCTCTCACTTGAGTGTCAAGTAATCCATGTACCTTCAGAGACAACGAAGTGGTATAGAGAGAGTTGCAGAGTGACCTCTGTGTATTGCTCCGGGAGACCCTAAAGTAGATAGAGCCTTAGTGGGGTGCTACCTGGTCAATAGGTGCTGAGAGTCAGGTAGTTCTACTGAGTTCACAGGCACCATATGATATCCCAACTCCTTAGGGGAATAGTGAAAATGAGAAAGAACCTCATGTTATTGTTTGCCATCATCCTGACAGAAATCATCAGGGAAGAGACTACACTGGCTTCTTTAAAATTATGGAACTTTTTCTCACACCTAATTTTGTGTGGCGACATATTAATCTACACTGTTTATGAAAGTAATTTTCATAGTGCTACTGAATGGCTGATATGACAGTCAATGTGCTAGTTTCTCAATTTACCGGTAAATTTCTGGTTGCCTGTTTGGCTCACCACAATTTGGGTATCAGTTTGGGCCCCCCACCCCCTCTCTATTCCTAACTAAAGGACACAGTCATGAGTGAAAATTTACTGGTCTGGACCTAAATATATTATGTCCAGGAAAAATGTACTTTGAGATAAAACAGCATTTTGGAAACTGCTTTCTCTGGGCAAATTAGTAACTTCAAAATAGACAGATGTCAAGGTTTATGGAAGAGCTCACACTCCCAATTCTGGGTAGATGACACTCTGATCTTTTTTTTTTATCAATGCACAGAAAACAACAACTAGACATTTCCCCAGATCCTTGCCTTATTCCCCTGGAAATTAGAGAATATCTTCATCCAAGAGCACAAAGCTTGGACAGCTTTTCCAAATTATCTGTAGGTTGTTCTGAGGCTTGAGTCCACAGCCTTGATTCTTTCATAAACTCATTTAATTTTCACTCACTTCGATTTATTTAACCCAACAGTTTTCCCAACATATTGTGAACTTGTCTCCAAACTAAGAATGAACAATGGGCCACAGCAAAAGAGTCAGTCTTGTCTTCTTTGGAAAACCTTTCTCAGAGCTGACTTTATGGATTGATTTTGCAGGCTGTAGATCATGTGGTTGATTGTTGGGGACACAACTGTGTACATAATAGTAGGAAAATGTCCAGTGCACTTGGAGAGTCAGAAGGTGGCTTGAGAAACTCAAAGAAGCTTGTTGAAATAAAAAAAAAAAAGGACCACAGCGAGGTGGGGAAGGCAAGTGGAAAAGGCCTTAGCTCTGCCCTCAGCAGATGGCATCCTCAGCACAGTAGAGAATATCTGTGTGTAGGACACTCCAGTAAAGATGACACAAAGAAAGGCCATAGCAGCTAGGAAGACACTGACCCCAACCTCGCTGATATACTCATTAGAACAAGAGAGTTTCAGGAGTTGGGGAATGTCACAGAACTGGTGAATGGTATGGGAACCACAGAAATGCATGGAGAAAGTGCCAGCTGTGTGCATGGCTCCAGAGATGACCCCACTGATCCAGACGCCTATCACTCCGTGAACACATGTGCTGGCATCCATGATGATTTCATAGCGCAGTGGAAGGCAGATGGCCACATAGTGGTCATAAGATATCACTGTGAGCATGGACATCTCAGCAGCTGCAAAGAGAGTGAAAGCAAAACACTGCACTATGCATTCCCCTAGGGAAATGTAGCCACTGTGCGTGAAAGAGTTGTGAATGGACCTTGGCAAAGTCACAGAAATATAGCACAGATCCAGGAAGGAGAGATGTTTCAGGAAGAAATACATGGGTGGGGCCTCCCCCGTGGCGCAGCGGTTGAGCGCTGGGTTGCGAAGCTGCCCGCAGCCTCTGCGGCGCCGGTTCGATCCCTGGCTGCTCCCCAGCCACAGGAGGAGGGTCCCACATGGCGCGCAGACCTCTCCTGCCGCCCACTGCTCCCCTCAGCAGTGTACTTCGGTCCTTCTGCCTGCTCTGCTCTCGCCCTCCCGTGCTTCTGACTGTACCCAGTGCATGTATAAACAAACAAACAAAACAAATAAATAAATAAATAAAACATGCCTCTATTAAAAAAAAAAAAAAAAAAAAAAAAAAAAAAAGAAATACATGGGTGACTGGAGACTATTGTCTATGGAAGTTGCTGTGATAATGAGGATATTTCCAGTTACCACCACCATGTATAAGACTAAGAACAGAGAAGCGTGGACGAGTTCTAGCTCAGCTGTGGCAGAGAATCCCAACAGTAGAAACCCACTCATAGTGAAATTCCCCATATTCCTTCATATAGCCATCACACATCATTTCTGTGTTATGTTGTCTATAAGACAAAATGGAACCATTCAAAAATTATTATTATATAACCTTTCAGTGAAGGAAAGGATCAAGTTATTTGATGAAATCATTATAAATATGAAAGTATTTGGCAATACTAACAATCATGTGGAGCACTTTATTTTACTTCACTCAGTCATGAAAACATAGGTTAGGGAGATGATTATGTGATTATTGAGCATTTCAGTGAAAAGAAACCCAAACATATATAATAAAATTAATAATATATATTTGAACATTTATTTATTTATTTATTTATTTATTTATTTATTTATTTATTTATCATAGAAGAACTGGGTGTAGGCCAGAGGTGTGGTGGTGAGAGTATCGCCAGAGACAGAATGGGGAACAGAACAGGTGGATCTACTGAAATACACTGCAGAGGGGAGCGGCAGATGAGACAGGAGAGGTCTGTTGTGCCTTGTGGGTCAGCTCCCTGGTCAGGGATCCAACTCAGGCCATTTTGGTGATAGTGCTGAGACTTAACCCATAGAATACCATGAATGCCCTAAAATACATTGTTAAATGCATAATATTGTTACCATGCTGTATGGCATTAATTTTTATTTATATTTAAAAGTTTTATATACTTAATACATTCACATTTATGAAGTTTCTTATCTACCTTTTCCTTCTATTAATCATTCTATCTCTTTTTATACTATTGCAACCACAATGGATTTGTGGTTGCAATTTTATGTATTTTTTTTTTATGTGAGGATACATTCCTCGTGTTTTTTCATCTGACTAAATATTTTCTCAATAAATAATATTATGAAAATCAAGCTGATAATACCTATGCAATAATCATATATGAAATAACCATTGTCATTAGCATAAAATATCATAAAAATGTTTACTGTAAAATGTTAATTTCCTATGAAAATGGAAAAGAACAGACCTGCCCAAGTGTATTTTTATAAAAATAAATAGAAACAATATATATATATGAAATATAACCAATATACATATAATTTACACTCATTCTGAGTACAAAAACAAAACAACTATGCAAACAATTTTTGTACTCATAAAATTAGTTAACATTTAAATTAAAACAGTTCTATTAATTATAGAGAAACTGATCTATTGGTATATACATCTGAGGAGGTCTGAGTCAAGGCCCAAATCGCATATCGTTTTGTAAATCAACATTACTTAAATGAAACTAATAAAAATAAACAAATATGATATCTGCTTAATAAAAATAAAGATATAAAGTTAAAACACATATGTAGTAAAATCAAATTTGTGCACACACCCGGAAAAGAGAAAATTATTAGCAGAAGACTTGAAATAATCTACCACCTAAAGAATGTAATTTTTAGCTAGAGACCATTTTAATTATATTCTTTGGTAATTAGTTAAGGAAACTAGGTTCATTTAAAATTAGCACAGTAACAAAAATATCGACAAATTCTAAAATTGAACTGGAGTTGTTAAGTTCATAATAATATTCTGGTGGTCTTGAAAATTATAATGATAACATATTTTTTCTGAAATACGGTCTGATCACTATGTGGATGACATAGAAGGAAGACACACACACTGTATGTTATCAATATGTGTAAATACTCAAGGCTGGAGTAAGCAGAGAATAGAGAATACAAGGAAATACAATACATAACAACAGTAATAATTTCTGCATGGTGAGGGAATGATTATCCTTATTACTGGTTTTGTTAGGGGGAAAGGATATCCTAAAGCTAATTCCGTACAGGCTTTGTAGACTCCACCCCCCACTCCAGACCAAAGCCAAAAGACACTGGGAACTCCAAATCCCATCACCATCGAAGAGAAGGTGGCTGGGACCTGAGGGTGGGGTTAAGCAGCCAGGTGTGGTATTTGGCCAGCTCTGAGAGTACCTTTGGGTTTCCAGGTCGGCGGATTGGGTAGGACGTATTAAAGACTTTATTTCCCTATTTTCTCCCTGAGTTGTACATTTCCTTAATTCCCTTTCCCTTGTAAATAAACCTTTTATTAACCTTTTGTGTGTGCCTGTAGTGGAGTATTAATAAGTCCCTTTTAAGCTCGCAGGTGAGGACACACAGCCAGGCAATCCGTTTTATTTTATATCGGGGTTGCCCTATAACAGTTCGATTTGTTAGCCTGACCTGAAACACATAAGAAAATGATCCTGCATTTTATTTTTTCAGCCTCAACTCCATGGATGCACCAGAATAATTTACTTTGAAGCTGAGGGTGATTGATGTTTGTAAATCCTGTTGGGTTTTATGTAATTTAATTGGAAAATTGTCTGGATTGATAGAAAAGACTAATGAGGGAGTTGCTTGCATACACAAGGAAACTTATTGGAAAATTGTTTCAGCCTTATTGTCTGTGTTTGCATGTGATTGTATATATGTGTGGGTGTCTTCTGGAGTGTTATCATTAAATTAAATCATTATTTTATATTTAGACCACATTGAGGAGACACTTTTAAGGTGACATCCGACATTTCTAAAGACTATGATGACACACTCAACATGGTAGATGAGGAGTCTAGAACCTCCAGAAACTTCCATATCTGTGTATAGGAGAAAATGGTTTATTTTCTGTTAAGAAATCCAAGAAAAAGAGACTCAGTTCCATATGTGTGGAAATATTGCTTACTTACCCGAAAGTATTTTGGTTGGTCTTCCATCAATTTAAATCTGCAATTACATTAATAAGCACAGGAGCCAAATAGAGGGATTAAATGCAGTATCTGCTTTAATCTTTAAAACTATGTAACTTTTCTCCCTTTTGAAGAAAAAAAATTGTGCATATTAACTCAATTATGTATGTGAGTATGTGTAAGTGCAAAAACAATTTTGTCACATTTGGGTTATAGATAACTTTCTAAGATTACTGAATATGCTGCTGCACAACTGTCTGTGGTACCAGGTACAAAAACAGTATATGATGATGGGACATGAATGTAATTTGCTGGTTCTTACAAACAACCTCAATATTTTTTGTCTATTTTTATGAGTATCTATTTATGAACATAATGATGGTAACATTGTTTTCTTCAATGAAATCACTTCTTTCATTGTTGATCAGAATATTAAGTTTGTTTTACACTTTTAATTTACTATTTTATTCTCTCCAATTTTTTCACTCTGCTATAACAAAGGGGGAATTCAAAAATTCAAAACTTTTACCACAGTTTTAGGTCATATTGATGTTTTTAAACAATGTTTACTGTTCACATAGACATAATGTTTATAAAACATAAGTCTTTTCTAAATGTATTAAGATACATTTAATTATTTTTACCAGTTATTTTTGTTCTCAGGAATTTTCTTTGTATTCTGAAAATAATGACCATTCACAAGTCCACTCCAGAGTTTTCTTTAATTCAGAGTTTTCCCAGGCCTCCCTGGTGGCGCAGTGGTTGAACGCTGGCCTGCAAAGCTGCTTGCAGCCTCTACAGCGCTGGTTCCCCGGCTGCCGGGCAAGGGTCCCACATAGCACGACAGACCCCTCCCGCCATGCCCGCTGCTCTCCTCAGCAGTGTATTTCATCAGTCTGCCTGTTCTGTTCCCTGCTCTGGCTCTGGTGAATTCTCTCACCCTACTGTGCTTCTGACTACACCCAGTGCTTGTATAAATAAATAAATTAATATTAAAAAAAAAATCAGTGTTTTCCCTATGAATGAAAATGAATAATAAAGTTGGAATTACAAGAAGCATGTCATTTTCTATTTTTTTTTTTCGTTGAGCCTTATTTCATGATGCTGGAAAATGTAATTATTTTGCTTTCAATAAAATATTTGATCCATTCTAAATTTATAAAATTTTCTATTGTACTTAACAATTTACCAATGATTTCTGATGTGAAAATATCTCAAATGTCTATTAAGCCATTATATTATGATGGTTATTAAAGAAAAACATTTCCAGGAGGTAGGAATCACAGTCCATAAAATGATTCTGGAAAGGAAAGACTTTACCATGTCCTCTTCCAGATTCCTAATTTCCATTAAAATAATCATACCTAGTATTTCATGTTTCACAATTATATGGCAGTAGCTTGTTATCTCACCTATTCAAATTAAGTAGTTTATGGGCTTTCCATTAGTCTGTGTAATCTATCTTTTTATAAAACTTAAAGAAACTCACCAGAGCATATTCAAGAATATCTTTCCTCAACAGTAGGAGAAGCTATCAATGTGAGCAGCTGACACTTCACTCAAAGTCCTGCAATTCAGTCATATTCAGAACATTCTGCTGAGGAGAAACATAAGTCCATTTCAATCCTTTGGTCTCTAGAGGTTAGGCTATGAAATCTTTTGGCATAAGAATAATTAGTAAATGCAGCAGGTATTTGATGTTGTAAATACCCTGGGGTATGTTTGTAAATAACCTGGGGTCAAAACTCGGAATAATATTTATTGTTCCTGTGGATCTGCTAATCTTTGGTGGCCTATTTGGCCACCATTTTGTTACATACAGCTCCTTATTCCTAATTAGGTCAGGATTGCCCGTCAATTAGATATTAGGAGCCCAACTTTGCAAAGTGCCTTTCAAATCAATCAAGTGCAGAAAGCTTGATCACTCTGGGAAGGCAATGCATCATGAGGTATGCCCTGGAACCCCAGGGGAGGGGGTTGGGGGAGGACTGATGTATGACAAGGGACCCCAGAAGCTGAACAGTGGAATAGCTTGTTGATGAGATTGAAACCCTGGCTGGGGATCTAGGGCTTGATCTCAATTACAATGCCGAGTCATCAAGCAGATGAGAAGTGCCTGGAGGGCAGACTCACAATACTTGATACCATAGATAACAGTACATTTTCTAGTTTCATCCTTCCCCTTTTCCTTTCTTCCTCCTTTCCCTTACAACTGACACTGTATGATTATTTTATCAATAAAAAGGCCAGGATCTTGTTCTTCAGCAGCATCCTACATGGTGCAGCTTACTCTCGACTCCTGTTTCTCTATCAGTGTGGTGTTGCTGACACAACAGTTCCTGCAAAGTTTCTTTTTTCTGCTGAGCTGTCTTGATGGTCATACTTAGTAACATGGAATTTCAACTTATTTGTGTTTATTGGGCAAAATTATTGAAAAATATTATGACATATGTTGAGAGATGAATACCCCCAAAATCTTAATTAAGCACTATTCATTGTTTCAGCAATTCATTAGTTTAATTTTTTTTAATATTTATTTATTTATATAAGCACTGGGTATAGTCAGAAGCACAGGAGGGTGAGAGAATTCACCAGAGCCAGAGCGGGGACTAAAACAGTAAGACTGACGAAGTACACTGCTGAGGGAAACAGTGGGCATGGCAGGAGAGGTCTGCATGCCATGTGGGACCCTTGCTGGTGACCGGGGATCGAACTGATGCTGCAGAGGCTGTAGGCAGCTTCCCAGCCCTGCGCTCAACCCCTGTGCCACTGGGGAGGCCCTCATTAGTTTAATTTTAAGTGCATAATATTTGCAATGCCTAATAAACATCGCCCTTTTCTGAAAAGGGGTAAATACCATTGGATTACTACTAATGAAGCAGTGAAGTACAGCCTAATCTTTTTTTTTTTTTTTTTGGAAATTATTCTCATTTAATACAATGATAGCAAAACATGGATTAAAATAAATCCACACAGGGCCTCCCCTGGTGGCACAGGCAGTTGAGTGCCATGCTGTGAAGCTGTCTGCAGCCTTTGCAGTGCCGATTTGACCCCGGCCAGCCTGCAAGGCTCCCACATGGTGCAGCAGACCTCTCCTGCCTCACCTGCTGCTCCCCTCAGCAGTATATTTTGCCAGTCTGCCTGTTCTGTTCCCCACTCTGTCTCTGGTGAATCTTCTCACCCTCCCATGCATCTGGCCTGTACCCTGGTTCTTGTGAAAATAAATAAATAAATCTTTTTTTTTTTAATTAAAAAAAAATAAAGCCACACAGAGCACACGGATACAAATTACCAAGTAACTGAAGTTTAATTTAATCTTTGGCACTGAATGTAAGAAAAATATTCTAAATTGTATTGATTTTATAAGTGGTTAGTATGAATATCAATAGTTACCTGAAATGTTCACTTCCTTTGGCTTTCAGATTATACTTTTTTATTTTTTTTATTTTTAAACAATATTTGATTTCCCCCACCCCCTCAGATTGAGTCCCCATAGAATTTCCTTCCCCAAGGCACCTGTGCACCATCACCACTGTCCTCCTAATCTTATGGCACCAAATAACAATGTAATTTCACTTTGAATGGGGAAGTAGCAAGTAGCCATTTTTTTTCAGAATCATGTGTGTGGTCTATGGTTTGACTAGTGTTGAAGAGAGCACACACAGGCCTATCATGAAACCCGTCATTGCCCCAGTATCCAAGATACCATGGATAAGCTAAACTAGACATTAGCTGAGAGCAACACAGGACCCCTGCGCCCCCCCACCCCTGCAGTAAATTCCAACGCACCCTCTGGGGCAGGAGAGACCCTCGACTCTGTCAGTAAATTAATTCCAATAGATCCCCACTGGCAGAAAAAGGTCCAGCAGTAGCCAGACCCTAAAAACGTGCTTTCCCTTTTAGGGGTTCAACTCTTGGCCTGCAGAGAGTCGTCACCTCACTGGACTTCCAATAAAGCTCATTTTTAACTGGTAATCTTGGCATCCTTTCTTTTCTAACAACTATCACATAAAAATTGCTAGGAAAATAAGCTCATTTCTTCAAGGTTAAGTCCAAACCAAATAGTTAACAAGCATGCATTTATTTCATTATTAAAAACAAGTCTTTATCCATGGCTGTCATTTCAGACATGAGTTTCTCCAATCCTTTAATGTCACAAAATGGGTCTAAATTGGTTTCTACAATATATAAACTATCATTTTAACACAATAATTCAACTAACTGTCAATGTGTCACACATTTATGAACTAAGAATAGTATTCAAGGCTTTAAGTCAACCATTCAGTACTTTTATCTGTGCTCCTTAATTTGAAGAATACATTTTCTATTTTAAGGAATGAGAGAAATAGCTCATGATTTCTGATGGCATAAAACAACAAAGACATATGTCTGAGAAAATACAACATAAAAATGTGTAGACTTGTAAGTTGTTGAGCTCATGAAGAAGGACATACAAATTAAAATTCAGGAAAAGTGAAAAATTTTAGAATTTCAAAATTTAAATGACTTCAGAAAATCATATAAGGATGTTACAGGACAGGAAGAGGGGCAGCCCAGACCCAGCAAACCTGCCTGCTCTAAATAGGCTCTGCCATCTGCCGCATCAACACAAAACATATGAGAATTTAATGGGAAGGAATTTTAATACAATTAGGAAACAATACAGGAAAGGCAAAGAATCTAGTTTCTAAATCAAGCACCCAAGTTAGCCATCCCCTCATGGGTAAAAAGTCCACCCAAGCAGAATTGGCCCAGAACAAGGCCCCAAATCCTGTCACAAGTCTAAAGCATCTTCCAGTGGGGACCCACAGAAAAGGATCAGAAACAAGCAGACATGTCTGGAAGGAAAAGAGTTAAATCAAAATCAAGACAAAACCATCATTGTCACCTCCCCACGGGTCTCTCACCCACAACTGTGTCACCCAGTCCACGATCAAAAAGCAAGTGTAGTTTCTTCATGAGTCTCTAGGCTCCATGTTTCTCCTCCAGGTCTCCTTCTGGCTCCATCCTTCTTCCTTCCTTCCTCAGTCTCCTCTGCAGCTTCTTCTCTCTTTGCTCAGCTCCACCTCCTTTTGAGTGAGGCAGGAAACATGGAACCTCCCCATTTCCTAGGGACCACCCTGTTACAAGGCGATAACACATATCTGAAGAATTGTTAGGATTAACAGGACTAGATGGTCTTTTCACATATTAAGAAAAGAAATAGAGAAGCCTAGAATATGTGAGTTGGAAAACAGAGTCATACACAGTAAGGTACTGTGAAACTACAGTAATACAGAGTTTGATATTACATGCATGAACACACACACATCCATTGAACAGATTAGCATCTCCCACACCTATATCATCATTTGACATAACAAAGGTGATATTCATCAGAAAAAAAAAAACAACTTTTCAGTCAATGGCATTGTAATTAATTGAGGAAACAACTTATTTAAAGATGACGCAGTGATTCCACTGCTAGGCAACTACCCAAAGGACACAAAAACACTAATTTGAAAGGAAATATGCACTCCTATGTTTATTGCAGCACTATTTAAAATATCCAAGATATGGAAACAATGAAAATGCCCCAAAACAGATGAATGGATAAAAATGTTGTGGTATATTTATACAATGAATTCATGCCATTTGCTGGAACATGCATGGAGCTGGAAAGGATTGTGCTCAGTGAAATAAGCCAGAAGGAAAAAGAAAAGTATCATATGGTTTCACTTATAGGAGGAATATGAGGGAAACCAGTAAGGGATCAGGGGAAAAATGATTATAATAAATAAAAAAAATACAAAATTAACAGGCAACTATAAATCAGGGATATTCTGCCTGGGAGGAGGAGGGATCAAAACAGGGGGAGGAAGAGCACAAGGGACTATGGTGATAATGCATGGGTGAATTGGTGGTGGGAATATTATAGGAACTACACCAGAAAGGAGAAAAGATACACTCTACAAAAATGAAGAATGATGTAAAATATATATAAATAAAAAAATAAAAAATGATTGAAAGAAAAAAGAATTAAAAAATTAAAACAAATATAAAAACCTAGAAAATATAAAATAGCTACAACTTCTATTTTATGCAAAAATAATTTTTAAATAGATTACTGAAAGCAAAGGATGAAATAGTAAAACTTTTACTGTAATCATTAATGTTTGCATTTGTTATTTTAAAGTTTCAATAAGTATTGTACCTGCAGATTCATTTACATATATTAGGGAATATTTGTGTCTCAAACATAAACATTTATATCTACATAAATTCTGGAAAAAAAAAAGAAAATTATTTTTTTAAATATTGTCTTTTTTTTTAACTAATCTTTTTTTTTAAAAAAAAAGATTTATTTATTTATTTATACAGGCACTGGGTACAGTCAGAGCATGGGAGAGTGAGAGAATTCACCAGAGCCAGAGCGGGGAACAGAGCAGGCAGAGTGACGAAATACACTGCTAAGGGGAGCAGCGGGCGGCAGGAGAGGTCTGCGCACCATGTGGGACCCTCACCGGAGGCCGGAGATTGAACCGGTGCTGCAGAGGCTGCGGGCAGCTTCGCAGCCCAGCGCTCAACCGCTGCACCACCAGGGGAGGCCCTAAATGTTGTCTCTTTACATGACTTCAAAGCATGGAAAAATATCCAATGATGTTTGGGAACTTTTATAAGTCAATGTTAGAGTCTTCTTTTCTGTCACTTATGATTGAATCACTTTCTCATGATGTTTTGTCACTGCTTCATTTGTTCATTTGGTGGAAAATCTTATTTTTACATTTGAAAACTTTTATTTCAGTTCACTATTTCTGTCTTCCCTTGTGTTATGTTATCAGTCCATCCATGATTTTTATACTCCAATCACTGAACATTATACTCCTATGTACTTTTTCCCCTATTTTTCAAATATATGTATTTCTGTTAGTATAGCATCCTTTTAATAATATACAGATTATTGTGTTGTCTAAAGATTCCTCCCACATGCATGGCAATTAAGCCTTTGCATTTTTAGATGCAAAATACGGTATAAGATTTTCCCAGAATGACCTGAGTATATTGCTCAAGGAGCCCTGTGAGGTTCATAGAGCCTTAGCGGAGCCAGAGTTAATGGGCGCTCGAGTCTGGTTGTTCTCATCAATTCATGGGTATCACATAATATTCCAACTCCAGTGTAACTCAAACTGAGAAAAGAATCTCATGCTTATTATTTTCTGTCATCCTGGCACGTATGATTCTTGAAGGTATCATGTTAACTTCCTTAAAATTATGGAAATTTTGCACACCCAGTTTCATGGGGTTAGGTTTTAATCTATTGCATTTGAAGGAATAGTGTTTACAGAGTTATTTTGTGAATATCTTTTATTAGATAGCTACTCTGACAACTTTCTCATATGACAACTTTCCCTATGCTCATTTCTCTGTTAAATTATTTTTGCCTGATTATGCTATGTTTGGTTGACCAAACTGACATCAATGGGTACCATTTTCCCTCATCCTATTACTGAACAGGGTGACAGACATCCTAGAACTCCCAAACATGCCCACTTTAAATAGGTTCTGCCATTCACCATATCAAAACAAATCATATTCTAGTGTGTAAGACCTTTAATGGAAACAACTTTAAAACAATTAGTGTGAAATAAAGAGAAGGAAAAAAATGGGTAAAATAGCTTTCACACAAAACACCCAAGTGACCCATTCTATTGTGGGTAAATGTCCAGCCAAATAGAGTTGGCCCAAAATGAGGCTGCTGAGGCCCAAAAGCTAGCCACAAATCTAAAGCACCTTCCAAACGGGACCCTTAGAAAAGCAGCAGAAAGGGCCAGGAAGGAAAAGAGCAAAATCATAATCAAGGTAAATGCTGCATTGTTAACCTCCCCAAGGTCTCTCAACCACATCTGTTTTAAGTGTCTCCTTCCATGTCCCGCAAATCCTTGGAACAATCCCAAGGCTGAGAATCAGGGGCATCTTCTTTGTCTCTCTCTGCTCCATGTGCCTCTTCTAGGTCTCCTTCTCCATCCATTTTCCTTGCTTCTCTCAGTCTTCTCTCCAGCTTCTACTACTCCCTGCTCAGCTCCCCCCTACCTTGGGTACAACAGGCAATCTGGAACGTCACCTTTCCCTGAGGACCACACTGTTACAGTCCCAAATTAGGGGCACAAGTCAAGAACTAAGATGCAGCTGGGCCTTGGACTGAAGATGCTGAGCCCAGGAAAAATGCTCTTGAGGGAAAAAGCATTTTAGATCCCACTGCCTGTGGACAGATCAGTAACTAAAGATCAGTAAAGCTAAAACTCCCAGCTTCCATAATAAGAAATATACCATAGGGAAAATCTTAGCATTTTTTCTGGTTATTATCAATGCACAGAAGACATCACAAAAATACACAAAATGGGCTGCTATCATATCTTGAAACATTTCCCTTGTAAGTCATATAAACTCCTCTTGACTAGATCAAAGTTCAGACAGCTTTTCCAGAACTATCAGGAGCTTGTTCCCAGATTGAGTCCTCAGTCTTTATTCTTTCATAAATTCATTTAATTTTTGTTCATTTTGACTTATTTAAAGCAATAGTTTTCCCAATTTATTTTGAACTTGTATCCCAACCAAGAATTTACAGAAGTGCCTCAACAAAAAAAGCAGAGTTTTCTTTGGAAAATCTTTCTTAAAGCTGCCTTCATAGCTTGATTTCTCAGGCTATAGATCATTGGGTTGAGTGTTGGGGGCACAACTGTGTACATAATAGTGAGCAAAGTGTCCAGTGCACTTGGAGAGTCAGAAGATGGCTTGAGATACTCAAAGACACCTGTTGAAATGAATAAAATGACGACAGCGAGGTGGGGAAGGCAAGTAGAAAAAGCCTTAGCTCTGCCCTCAGCAGATGGCATCCTCAGCACAGTAGAGAATATTTTTGTGTAGGACAAACCAATAAAGATAATGCAAAGAAATGCCATTAGAGACAAGAAGACACTGACCCCTATCTCGCCGAAGTACTCATTAGAACAGGAGAGTTTCAAGAGTTGGGGGATGTCACAGAAGAACTGGTGAATGATATGGGAACCACAGAAATGGATGGAGAAAGTTCCAGCTGTGTGCATGGTTCCAGTAATAACCGCACTGATCCAGACACCTATCACTCCGTGGACACAGGTGCGGACATCCATGATGATTTCGTAGCGCAGTGGAAGGCAGATGGCCACGTAGCGATCATAGGACATCACTGTAAGCATGGACATCTCAAAAGCTGCACAGAGAGTGAAAGCAAAACACTGCACTATGCATTCCCTGAAGGAAATGTAGCCACTGTGGATGAAAGTGTTATAAATGGACCTTGGCACAGTCACAGAAATGTAGCACAGATCCAGAAAGGAGAGATGTTTCAGGAAGAAATACATGGGTGACTGGAGACTATTGTCCATGGAAGTTGCTGTGATAATTAGGACATTGCCAGTTAATGCCACCAGATAGAAGACTAAGAACAGAGAAGCAAGTATGATTTCCTGCTCAGGTTTGTCTGAAAATCCCATCAGAAAAAAACCCACTCAAAGTGAGATTAGCCATAGTCCTTCTTAATTTCCCAGTATTGTTGGTTGCAAGACAAATTGAGCCCGTGAAAGAATATTGAAAGTTAATTAACGTACTAATCTACCTGGACTCAATCAAGTTTGGCAAAAAGCCATTTGAAGAAATCACACTTCATTGCAAATATGAAGTAGTTCTGATACTAAAAATCATGTCAAGAAATTTCATTTACTTGCCTCAGTTATGGAAACAGGGGTAAACAAGATTTTAAATAGTATTGCCCATTTCATCATAGACAAGAAAAATAATAATATACATAATAAAATTAATACAACCTTTAAATAATTTTACTAATAGAGGGCCAGAATATTCAATTTTCCTTTAGATTTATTTGCCAGTCCATACAATGTGTTTATAAACGTTTCTTAGTTTCCTATTCTTTTTCATGAATCACTCTACCTAATCATATGCCATTCTATCAACAACTGATTTATATAACTGCTATTTAATTTTTATTTTATGTATGAGGGAAATATCACTCATTTTTATGTATTTTCTCTTTTGAATGGAATTATGAAACTTAAAATTGATAGAAATTTTACAATACTTATGATATATAAATAACCAGTATAATTCACATAAAACTCCAAACTCATCTGAAAAATGTTAATTTCCCAAATGAAATGTATAACAGACCTTTCACCGTGTTGTTTTTGTTTTTTTTTTTTTTTTTGAGAAAATTACATACCTAATATATACACGCAAAATATTTCTACTCTAATACCTAATTAAATAAAATATTGAATAAATATGAATTGCAGGGCCTCCCCGGTGGCGCAGCAGTTGAGCACTTTGTTTCGAGGCTGCCCACAGCCTCTGCTGCGCCGGTTCAATCCCTGGCTGCCCGCAAGGGTCCCACATGGCACGCAGACTTCTGCCGCACCCACTGCTCCCCTCAGCAGTGCACTTCGGTCCTTCTGCCTGTTCTGCTCCCCGCTCTGGCTCTGGTGAATTCTCTCACCCTACAGCGCTTCTGACTGTACCCAGTGCTTGAATAAACAAATAAATAAAAATATTATAGAAATATATGAATTTTAATGTTTGAACCCGAAACATTAGTTAAGAGCAAAAATAAAATACTAAGTACTGTTAATTACGAATAAAGATAGCTAGTGGTATCATACACCTGAAAATGAAAATGTAGACCCAAAATCAATGATGTCAATAAAATTAATAATAAAAATATTAAATATTGGGCCTCCCCGGTGGTACAGCTGGTTGAACATCGTGCTTTGAAGCTGTCACAGCCTCTGCAGTGCGGGTTCGATTCCCATCTGGCCAGGGAGATACCCACATGACATGACAGACCTCTCCATTCTTGCCAGCTGCTCCCCTCAGCAGTGTCTTTGATCCATCTGCCTGTTCTGCTCCACGCTCTGTCTCTGGTGAATTCTCTCACCCTCCCGTGCCTCTGACCTGTACCACAGTTCTTGTATAAATAAAAAAAAAAATCTTTTAAAAAATAAAAATATTAAATATTATTCTTATTTCATACAAAAAGAAAAATCTTAAAACAGGCAAGCAGTATGGCCTAATTTGTGCATTTTCTGTGGAAAAGAGCAAATTATTTAGCCAAAGTTTTGAAAACAGTCTGTATGCCAAACAACAAAACTTTATACCTAAATGATATTTTAAATCATCATCTGAATAATTCTTATATAGAAAACTATGTTCATTTAAAATTAGTACTGCAGCAAAAGTATTGACAAATCCTAAAAATATAACTGTATTAAGTATGCTTTACTGGATCTGATTGCTATTTGGATATATTACATACATTTCATGTTCTAAAGACGGAATAAGCAGAGAATAAAGCATATAAGGAAACAAAAAAAAATAACAGCCTTAATATTCTGAATGGTGAGGGATTGATACTGTTTGTAACTATTTTATGTATTGTTGGCCTGATTTGATGGTTGAGACCCACAGGAAAATGATCCTCCTTTTTAGTTTTACAGGCTGAAATCCATCCATGTTCCTGTATTAATGTTCTGAACACCGAGGGTGATTGATGCTTCTAGCTTCTGTAGTGTACCATTTAAATTAATCAAGGATTTGTTTAAGTCTGAGGTTGATAGAAAAGACTTTATACTGATGAGGAGCCCCTAGTCTCCTGCAACTGAAACTTAGTAACTGAGATTTCTGGAGGCTCCAAGAGTTTCTATGCCTAAGTACATGGGAGAAGATTGCTTACTTTACCTTACAGAAACCAACAAAAATGATTTTTTCCATATGCATGAAATATTGTGTGATTTATCCAGAAGTATTTTGGCTTGTCTTTCTATTAATTTAAATCAACTATTGCTAATGATTTATATGGTAGCCACATAGTGAAATTAAATGCAATTTTTGTTTTAATCTTCAAAACTTTACATATCTTTTCTGCCTTTTGAAAAAACAATATAACATCACATACATATGAATATATATTTATGTGGGGGCCTCCCCAGTGGCGCAGCGGTTGAGCGCTGGGTTGCGAAGCTGCCCGCGGCCTCTGCGGCGCCGGTTCGATCCCCGGCTACTCCCCGGCCACGGGAAGAGGGTCCCAAATGGCGCGCAGACCTCTCCTGCCACCCGCTGCTCCCCTCAGCAGTGTACTTCAGTCCTTCTGCCTGCTCTGCTCCCCGCTCTGGCTCTGGTGAATTCTCTCACCCTCCCGCGCTTCTGACTGTACCCAGTGCATGTATAAACAAACAAACAAACAAACAAACAAATAAATAAATAAAACATGCCTCTATAAAAAAAAGAATATATATTTATGTATAATTTATATGTTAACCCCAATCATCTGTGTGTTTGTGGGTGTGTAAAAAGAATTTTGTCACATTATGGGTTAGTCATATCTAACTAGTATTTAGTATGCTGTGAGCACAACTTTAAAAAGGGATAAAACGTGGGATAAAAAGAAGAGGGAGAAAAGGTTCATTTTTAGTATTATTTCAAGGCAATTTTCCCTTTCTATATAAGCCTTTACTTTAAACAAGATAATCAAGATTTTTCACTTTTTCTTTTCTGAAAGTCCTACATACAATAAAGATCAAAGGAGGCATTCAAAGTCTAATTTTTCCATGAACATTTTTCATGAATTTCCATGTTTTTAAACATTAGTGTTTAAACTTTAGGTAGATAATGTTTTCAAAACTTAACAAAAGTTCTTTTTCAATGTACTAAGTGTGATATCTAATGATTTTTGCCAGTTATTTTCCTTGAAAGTCTTTTTCTCTATATATCAAAAAATTGGCTAGTAACATGTCCATTCCAAATTTTTTTCTAAATTTTCTCTGCTTCAGAAATTTTCCTGATGATTAGAAGAAATCAGAGACTGAATTAATGTTTATGACAAGAATCATGGTGTCATCATGATCTGTTAATCTTTATCGTTTCTTTTTTATCCTTACTTCACTATCATTAATGTCAAATTCATTCCCAATTTTTTAATTCTTCTACTTTACTTGAATAATTTCTGTGATTTCTGATGTGAAAGCCCCTCCTATCATTTATAAGTGGCAATTATAAGACTCAAAGAATGGTGTGAATACAAGGAGTATCAGAGTGTCATCCCATCACACATTCACACTGTATACTTCTAAGATGGTTATGTAATGAAAGGCATTGCTAGGGAGGTGGGAACTGCACTCCACAAAATGTTTCTGGAAAGGAAGGTTTTACAATGTTCTTTCCCAGATCATAATTTCTGCTTAAATAAACATAGCTCATGCAAAATATTTCATATTTTACAGGTTAAATAGCAGTGGCTCATCTCTCACCCACTCAAAACCAGTAATTTATGGTGACTTCATTATTCTGTGTAATCTATATTTTGAGAACCTAAGGAAACTCACCACAGCATATTCAAGAACTTCTCCCCACAACTGAAGGAGAAGCTGTCAGTGTGGGCAGCTGACATTTAGCTCAAAGTCTTGATCTCTGAGTTCATGCACATTCAGAAAAATCTGAACTTGACAGAGAAAATAAGTCCATTTCAACCCTTCTTGGCCCCTAGTGGTTAGACTATGAAGTCACTTTGGCACAAGCAGTGTGTCTGGTGCTGTGGGCATTCGGTGATCTTGGTCAGTGCCCTGGGACCAAAACTTGTAATTACAGTCATTGTTCCTGCAGAGTATTTTTCTGTTGAGTTGACTTAATGATTAAACTCAGTTACCTGGAATTTCACCTTATTTCAAAAATGTATTCAACATGGATTAAAACCTTGAAGGTATGACCTAAAACGTGAGGAAAGAAACAGACAATAAGCTCATTGACACGTAGCTTAGTGAAAACTTGAAACAAAATGCATGGCAGAAAACAGAGGCAATGAGTAGAAACAACTTAAGTGTCTATCAAAGAATGATGACTAAGGAAGTTGTGGTTATATACACAGTAGTAAATTGCTCAATCATTAAAAATGGAAGCCCTGTCATTTGTGAAGAAATAAACAATGATGTTTAAAAATGAAATAAAATGAAAGCCTCTATACGTGGAATCTAACTTTAAAACAAAAAGGTATTCCACAGAATGGGAAAAATATTTACACTTCACATGACAAAAAGGGTAACACCCAAAAATATAAATTATTCAACACTTTAAAGTGATGGAGTGGATGTAGAGATGATGGAATGTTTACAAGTACTTGAAGGGAATGAAAGCTGTGCCAACATTAAGGAAAACTATGGTCCTCAAAAAATTAAAATTAGTAATTCCATATGATCCCAGTTATCCTATTTAGCCAAAAAAATAAAAGAACACAAATCCAAAGAGATGTGCACCACTATCCTTATTGCAGTGTTGTTAGCAATAGCTAAGACCTGAAAACAACCTCAGTGCCCAGGGACAGACGATCGGCTGAAGAAGATGAGGTCAATGCACTCGATGGATCCCAAAGTTGTAAATGGCTAGAATCCTGCCCTGGTCACAACCTTGATGAGCCTCAGATATTTATGTTCAGTTAAATGAGTCAGAGAAAGACAAACAGCATATGATTTCATGCATGTGTTATATACCGAGGGGAAAAAAAAAGACGTGAACCAAATAAAACAAAAGTTAACTTTAAGAACAACTACTGGTTAGCAGAAGGGAAGGGAAGACGAGTGGGTGACTCAGGTAAAATGTATCACTTATATGGAGGACAGAACTGGAGCTTTAGTGCTGAACTTAACACAGTGTATATATACAGGTAGATTTTTAATTGTGCACATCTGAAATATTCATATTATAACACAGCATTGTGTCCATGAAAGAAATGGATTTGAATATGTTAATGATGCATAATACCATTACACTAAAAACCATACATGACTGAGGAAAGACTTTTTAAAGACATAAGTAAATGTCTTTACTTACATATTTACACAGTATTCTGGCCATGAATAGGAAGAGAGGAACTTTTTATGTTCCTGCTCAATCTACAAATTTAATGTAATCCCAACCAATATCTCAGCAGGTATCTTTTGCAATTGGTACACTGATTCTAAAGCTTATAAAGATAGATAGAATCTAGATAAACAGACAGAGTTGGAAAGAATTGGAAAGTTGGAAGAACAGAGTTGGAAAATTTTGAGTTTTTAATTTACTAAAGTACTGTGAACTACAGCTATTAACAGAGTCTGATATTATAAGCATGAACACATACATCAGCCGAACAGATTAAAACTCTCACACTATAGCATCATTTGATATTAAAACAGTGAAATTCATCAGGAAACAATATTTCTGAGTAAAACTGAATCATGAGGAGTAACTTTTAATAAAGTAAACCACAATTTCTACTTTGTACCTCGTGCAAGAATAATTTTCAATGGGACCACTGAAGTAAAGAACAAAGCAGTAAATATTTTAATGTAATTACTAATGTTTTTGTCTTTGTTATTTTATAGTTTTAATATGATATTCTGCTGTATATTCATTTTACATATATTACCTGTGTATGTGTGGATTGTTGCACTGGAGTGTCAAAATACTGTAAATTAAACCAATTAATTTTATATTTATACAACACTGAAGAGAGAATGATGATATCACTGACTATTCCAGAGACTGTAATGACAAATTTAATTATCTAGGCAGGTGAGGTTTTTGGGACCTCCAGATTTCCATTTTTATGCCTGGGAGAATGTTGCTTATTTTCTATTTAGAAATCTAACAAAAATATCTCCATTCCATATTCATGGCAATATCACAAGATGTACCCAAAATTATTTTGCTTGTCTTTCCATTAATTTAAATCTATGATTGCCAGTAAGGATTAAAGTAGTCATGTTGTTACTCTTAAAAAAATTCATACATGTTAACACAATTGAGTTGTGTTAGTATGTGTGTATGTAAAAACAACCGTGTCACTTATTACACTTATGTGTAATAAATATCTAAGACTTACTTTAAAATAGTGTTGAAGTAACTGTTTGAGATACCAAGTATAGAAGGAGAAAATAATGAAGGGACTTAAGTGTCTCTTTTGCTAGTGGTTAATTGTTATTTCAGATTTTTTTGGTCATTTTTTGATGAGGATTAATTTATGAACACAATGATGGTCACATTTTTTTCTTCTTTCATTATTGATCAGACTTTTATATTGGTTTTACATCTTTAACTGTAATGTTTCATTGTGCCCAAATTATTGCTGTGTGATAACAATGGGGAATTCAAAATCCAGCATCTTTAGCACAGTTTTAGGTGAACATTGATCTTTCTAAGCAATCTAATGTTTAGATGGATATAATGATTCTAAATCATTCTAAATCATTTCACATGAAAGTCTTTTCTAAGTGTATTTAGATATTGTTAATGATATTTACCCATTATTTTCATTGTCAGAACTTTTCTATCTTTCTGGAAATACTGAGAGTTCATTCTAGAATTTTCCATAACTCAGATTTTTCCCTTAGAATTAGAATAAATAAGAAGGCTGGAATGACTGGTTAGGACAAGCATGATTTTTGTTATGCTCTCTTAATATTTAGCTGTAGTTTATTTCGATCCTTATTTTGTGAAGATAGATAAATTTTCCTCCCATGTTTCAGCAATTTACCTGTGTTTTCTGATGTGGAAAACATCTCACATATCTTATAAGTCACTATTATAAGAGAAAATATATATATTACTGAAAGGAACATTCACACTGAATTACTTCTATGATGGTTCTGCACAGAAATCCTTTGACAGAGGGCCTCCCCTGGTGGTGCAGCAGTTGAGCACTGGGCTGCGAAGCTGCCCAGAGCCTCTGTAGCGCCACTTCTATCCCCGGCTGATGGCAAGGGTCTCACATGGCGCGACAGACCTCTCCTGCCGTGCCCGCTGCTCCCCTCAGCAGTGTATTTCAGTCTGCCTGTTCTGTCCCCCACTCTGGCTCTGGTGAATTCTCTCACCCTCCCACACTTCTGACTGTACCCAGTGCTTGTATAAATAAATAAATAAATCTTAAAAAAAAAAAAAAACCGTTTATAGAAAGATGGGAATCACCATCCATAAAATGATTCTGGAATGGGAGGAGTTTTCAATGTTCTCTCCCAAATTCCTAACTTCCATTAAAATTATCATAACTCATACATATTATTTCATATTTTACAAGTTAAATGGCAGTAGCTGATTATCTCACCCATTCAAACTAAGTAATTTATGGGTTTTCAATATTCATTGTAATCTATGTTTTTATACAACCTAAGGAAATTCACCAGAGCATATTCAAGAACATCTTCCCTCAACAGAATGAGAAGCTGTCAGTGTGGGCAGCTAACACTTAGTTCACAGTCCTGATCTCTGCAAGACAGTCACATTCAGAAAAACCTGAACTGTGGAGAAAAAAATGATTTCATTTCAATCTTCGTTTGGCCTCTGGAGGTTAGGCTATGATATTTCCTTGGCATAAACAGAGTTTGGGTGCAGTGGGTATTTGGTGTTCTTCTAGATAAATACTCTGGGGCCAAAACCTGCAATTATATTTACTGTTCCTCAGATTGTTTTCTTGCTGAGTTGATGTAACATTCATACCTAGTTTCCTGAAATTTCAATGCATTTGTGTAATTGGACCAAATTATTGAAAAATATTATAACATGTGTTAGATTCAAGAACATCCACACTGGGCCTCCCTGGTGGCGTAGGCGGTTGAGCGCAGCACTGTGAAGCTGTCCGCAGCCTCTGCAGTGCCGGGTCGATCCCTGCAGGCCTTGCAGCAACCGATATGGTGAGCAGACCTCTCCTGTCTCGCCCGCTACTCCCCTCAGCAGTGTGTTTCATCAGTCTGCCTGTTCTGTTCCCTGTGCTGTCTCTGGTGAATCCTTTCACCCTCCCACATATCTGGCCAGTACCCTGCTACCTGTATAAATAAAATTAAATCTTAAAAAAAAAGAATATACACAAAACACTTAAGTTAATTCCATTAATTGAATAAACAAGTCAACAATTTAATTCTAAGAGATAATATTATAATGTATAATAAACTTCCCCATTTTTTAAAAGGTGTAATTGTCATTTGGTTACTTGGAATCCAAAAAATAAATGGCAATATGATTTCACTTTGAGTGAAGAAGTAAAAATAACCATATTTTAATCTGTGTGTGGTCTATGATATGTCTACTATAATCATAAGAACTCTTATGAAAATAAACTCATTATTTCAATGTTAAGCCCAAATTATCATAGTTAACAACCGTATATTAAATTATCACAAAACTAGTCTTCATCCTATTAACATTTCACAAGTGTGAGCTTTTCCAATCTTTTGATGCCACAGATAAATCATGGTTTCTATGTAAACTATCATTTTAACACCATAATTCAACTATTTGTTAATATACAACTAATTGCACATTTGTGAACTAAGAATAGTATACAAAGGTGTAATTTAAGACAGCCATTCAGTACATGTATCTGTGTTCCTTAATTTCCAGAATAAATCTTCTCTCTTGCTTAATGAGAAAAATATTCATAAGTTTCC
>NW_023602073.1:20334772-20460367 GCF_014898055.3 Talpa occidentalis
TTTTTTTTTGTGTTTAGTGTTCTATAGAAGTCTGTTAAGCCCATGAGCTCTAGGTCCTTATTTAGAGCTTTAGTGTCCTTACTTATTTTTTGTCTCATTGATCTATCCATTGTTGATAGTGATGTGTTGAGTCTCCTACTGCATATGTGTTTTCTCTGATGACTGTTTTCAGAGATGATAATAGTTGTCTGATATATTTTGGTGCTCCTTCATTTGGTGAATATATGTTAATGAGTGTTATTTCTTCTTGAAGTATTGTCCCCTTGATCATAATGTAGTGACCATTGGGGTCTCTTTTTACCTTTTTGAGTTTGAAATCTGTTTTATCTGATATAAGTATAGCTGTTCCTGCCTTCTTTTTTGGTCCATTTGCTGGTAGGATTGTTTTCCTTTTCCATCCTTTATCTTTGAGTCTGTTTTTTATCTTTTGTAGTTAAATGTGCTTCCTGGAGCCAGCAAAAAGTTGGATTTTGTTTCTCAATCCAGCCTGCTACTCTGTGTCTTTTTATTGAAGAGTTTAGTCCATTTACATTTAGAGTTAATATTGATAGGTTAGCAAAGGTATTTGCCATTGTGTTTGTGTTTCCTCTGATTTTATTTATTTATTCCTTTAATAACTTTTTTTGGCCTTCTTTCATTGTTATTCGTCCTTCTGTTGGTTCTGTCTTTAGGACTCCTTGTAGTATTTTTTGGAGTGGGGGTTTAGTCTTAATGAAATTCCAGAGTTACTGTTTGTCTGGGAAGGTCCTTATTCTTTCTTCATAGAGGAAGGAAAGCTATGCAGGATAGAGAATTCTTGGTTGGCATTTGTTCTCTTGCAGTCTGTTAGCTATATCCCTCCTCTCTCTCCTTGCCCGTCGTGTTTCTTCAGAAAAGTCTGGTGTCATTCTAATTGGTTTTCCTTTGAATTCTATCTGTTTCTTCCCTCTTGTCAGCTTCATTATTTTTTCCTTGTCTTGGATTCTTGGGAGCTTTACTATTATGTGTCTTGTTGTATTTTTTCTTTCTTCATGGAAGTTTGGTGTTCTTCTTGCTTCTTGTATGTCTATTTTCAGCTCCTTCACGTTTGGGAAATTCTCTTCAATTATTTCCTTGAATATTTTCTCTGTTCCTATGTCTCTCTCCTCTCCTTCTGGGATTCCTTAAACTCTTATATTTCCTTTCCTCATGGAGTCAGATAGTTCCCAAAATCATTCTTCAGTCTTTTTCCTTAGTAGTTCTCTTTCCTTTTCTGTTTTGTTTTTTTTTTATTTCTGTGTCTTCAAGAGTACTTATTCATTCTTCCATTTCATCTATTCTGCTTTCACTGCTTTTCCCAGAGTTCTTTAGCTCCTCCATTAATTCTTTGATCTGCTGCATTTCTTTTACTTCCCTCTTTTGGGACTCAATTTTATTCTTCTGATGGTTGATTATTTTTTTCCATATCATTTTTTACTTCCTTCAGTTTTTTAATCATGGCTATTTTAAATTCTCTTTCTGGAAGGTTCAGAAGTTTTTCCAAGTCACTGTCATTGCATTCTGGTAGGTGGTTTTCATTTGGTGGTGTGTCTTTTTCCTGAGGTGTTGCTAGGTTGCATGTAGTTGTTCTTTTCCCTGCTGCCTGTCTTCTAATTTGCCCTTGTGTTGGGGCATTGTGTCGCTGGTACTGGTCAGCATCTTTTTGATGTGCTCTTTCTGGGATTTCAGAAACTGGTGATCCAAACGTGCTAAATACTATTATGCCAGAAGTCCAGTGATACAGTGCTACTTTGAGTATGTTAATGGTCGTTGTCACAGAATATCTCCTCCTTCTGTGTTTGTTTAATTCCAAAGGTGTGTCTTGAAGTCCCACTGGCTTCCCTGGGGGTGGAGCAGCTGGATTACACACTAAGTTCCAAATCGCTGGATCCCCTCTGGTCTCCACTCCTTGCCAGGGGAGACCAGGTTTGTGGGGGCCTTCAGCTCACCTCTGGCTCCGCGGGGAGACTTCTGCCAGTTGCAAGAAGTCTTTATTGAAGGATGGTCACTGTTCTAAAATGGAGAGTCAGAGACGCACTTTCCTGTGCGTGTGTTTTGCCCCAACCTGTATGCCCGCTCCCCCTCTGGGCTTGGACTGCTTGCCAGAGGGGTCTGGCATGGGCATGCTTCCCAGCTCACCTCTTGCTCAGCAGGGAGCCTTCTGCCAGTTTCAAGCAGTCTTTATTGAAGGAAGGTCCCTGTTCTAAAATGGCGAGTAAGAGACACACTTTCCCTGCGTGTGTCGTCTGCCCCAGCTCACTTGTTTGTTTCTTTTAAAAAGGTTTATATATTTTTTAATATGTGTCATTCTCACTGGTGTAAGATGGTATCTCATTGTAGTTTTGATTTGCATTTCCCTGATTACAAGTGATGTTGAACATTTTTTCATATGCCTGTTGGCCATTTGTATTTCCTCTTCAGAGAAGTTTCTTTTTAGCTCTTCTGCCCATTTTTTTGACTGGATTATTTTCTTTGTTTTTGTTGAGTCTCATCAACTAGCAACAACAAATGTTGGCGAGGTTGTGGAGAAAAAGGAACTCTCCTGCACTGTTGGTGAGAGTGCAAATTGGTCCAACCACTATAGAGAGTTATGTGGAGATACCTTTTTTTTTTAAGTTTTATTTATTTATTTATACAAGCACTGGGTACAGTCAGAAGCACAGGAGGGTGAGAAAATTCAACAGAGTCAGAGCAGGGAGCACAGCAGGCAGAAGGACCGAAGTACACTGCTGAAGGGAGCAGCGGGCAGCAGGAGAGGTTTGCATGTCATGTGGGACCCTCCTCTGGTGGCCGGGGAGCAGCCGGAAATCGAACAAGTGCTGCAGAGGCTGCAGGCACCTTTGAAACCCAGTGCTCAACCTCTGCACCACCAGGGAGGTCCTGTGTGGAGATTTCTTGACCTACTAAACATAGAGCTTCCATAGGTTCCAGCAATTCCACTCCTAAGTATTTACCCAAAGGACACAGAAACATCAATTCCAAAGAGCACCTGCACCCCTATGTTTATAGCAGCACTATTTGCAATAGCTAAGCTTGGAAACAACCCAAATGCCCCAAAATAGATGACTGGATCAAGAAGATGTGGTACATATACACCATGGAATATTACTCAGCATTCAAAAAAGATGAACATGTGCAATTTGCAGCAACATGGATGGAGCTGGAAGGGATCATGCTCAGCGAAATAAGCCAGAAAGAAAAAGAAAAATACCGGATGGTCTCACTCATAGCAGGAATCTAGAAATCTTAAATAAGGGACCAGGAAAAAGAATAACTATAAGAAAGAAAATATCAAAATCAACAAATAACTATGAACCAGAGACACTCTATGGGGATGGGGGGCAGGGAAAGGAGGACTTGGGATCAAAATATGGGTGTTGTAATTGTATGGGGAATATAAAAATAAAATTTAAATTAAAATAAACAAACAAATAAACAAATAAATAAATGAAAAGGTTTATGTGGCAGTAGCTTATACAACCAGGATAGATGTGACTTCTGCTTCCCCAAATTCCTGGTAATATCATTTATTATCAAATGTCTTCCTAGTAAAGTATGACATGGGACTTCCAGCTTTTAATCTTATTAACTGAGGTGAGGTTTGAATAACTGGCTGTTTTGTCTACATATTTACCACTAACCTGGAAGACTGTTAGTGATTTTTCTCTCAGGTGCTAGAGCCAGGGAACATGTACTTGTGTCAATCTTTTGGGTCCAGGAGAGTCTTACTTTTAGTCATTTTTTTAAAAATGATTTATTTATTTATTTATTTATTTATTTATTTATTTATTTATACAAGCACCGGGGACAGTCAGAAGTATGGAAGGGTGAGAGAATCCACCAGAGCCAGAGTGGGTAATAGAACAGGCAGTCTGACAAAATACACTGCTAAGGGAAGCAGCGGGCGGCAGGAGAGGTCTGCACGCTGTGTGGGACCCTCACTGTTGGCCAGGGATTGAACTGGCTCTGCAGAGTCTGTGGACAGCTTTGCAGCCCAGCGCTCAACAGCTACGCCACCAGGGGAGGCCCTGGTCATTTTTACATTTGAGAAAAAAACACATGTTATCACACTAACATATTGCTTTCCCAATGTTTTCTCATTACCTTCATCTCACTCCCATGAAATTTTAGTATCTCAAATAGCATGTTTATCTATTTTTCTAAAATTATTTATTTATTCAAACAAGAAGTGGGGTACAGGCCAGAGTGTGGGGTGTGAGAGGATTCACCAGAGACAGTGGGGAACAGAACAGGCAGATTGACTGAAATACACTGCTGAGGGGAGCAGCGAGTGAGTCAGGAGAGGTCTGCTGAATCATGTGGGTAGCTCCCTGGCCAGGGATTGAACTCATGCTGCAGTGGCTGTGGATAGCTTCATAGGTTGTGTCTTAACCCCTTGCACCACCAGGAGGCACCTATTTATGCTGTTTATATTGCAGTAGCTCTTCAGAGGCCACCAGTCACTGTACTAAGATTTTTTTTTTTTTAAACACTAAGCTTGGTATTGCTTTATTTATTTGTTTATTTATTTATTTATTTATTTATTTATTTATTTATTTATTTATACAAGCACTGGGTATAGTCAGAAGCATGGGAGGGTGAGAGAATTCACCAGAGCCAGAGCGGGGAGCAGAGCAGGCAGAAGGACCGAAGCACACTGCTAAGGGGGGCAGCGGGCAGCAGGAGAGGTCTGTACACCATGTGGGACCCTCCTCCGGTGGCCGGGAGTAGCTGGGATGGTACTGGTGCTGCAGAAGCTGCAGGCAGCTTTGCAACCCACCAGTCAAGCGCTGCTTCACCCGGGAGGCACTGTACTAAGATTTTTATCCCATGAGTTGGTTTTTGTTCCCTTGAAGGTGAGATATCTGACATGAAGCAGACATAGGGAGAAATAAAACAGAATAGAGATTATGACCCACACATTAATATGGATGTGAATGAACTAAAAGTTATTCACTAAAATCAGTGTATTTCTGGACACTGAATGAACATTTTCTTTTAGTGTTTCTGTTTTTATATATTCTGAACATATACATATATGTATGCCTTCTAGGGATATTGTGTAGCTCCTACAATATTATGCATGTGAAAGAAAAAATTAAACTTTATTTTGCACATTAACCCTAAAGTCTTAGTCATTTATTACAGCTTAATATAACATTAACCAGAAGTTTTTGGCTCCAGAGTTTAATTGCCCAGTGAATATTTGCCATATTCTGAAGAATTAAACATATTCATGAGGATTTATTTTAAAATTTATTTAATTATTATACAGAGATTAATTGAATATCTAACATATGCCAGAATTAGACACAGCAAAATCATACATGAATTTAGATAAAGCAAAATCATACATGAACAAGAGGTTCTATGTTTTGAAAAGCTCTCTATACAAACAAGTAAGAAGAATGAAATAAAATCACAATACTGATATGGTCAGATTTTGGAGGGAATTCAAAATCTGATAAGACAGGTAAGTACTTCTCAGATGAGTTAAGGTGAGTTAACTGAGTGTCGATAATTGAGCAGAGGCTTTAAACCTTTAATGAAATGTGTATCAAGATTCAGGAGACACCCTTCTCACAAAGAGAAGTCCATACTCATTTCCTGTGGCTATGATTTCAACCCCACACCTTTCTTCTTCTTTCATTGTCATTATAATATTATGAAGTTCATGTTGTCTATACTTTTTCCTTATCTTTTGATTGTATCATCTTTCAGTTTCTTCACTTTTACCAACTGATAATTGTAAAGCTATTTGAATAAGAAATCAAAATCTTAAATTAAAGCTGTTCTCACTGTGGAGATTTGGAATGCACAGGATTAAGGAGTGGAGAGGGTGACCACAGACCTTCACAACCCTCAGGTTCAGCTTCCAAATACTTTGTAGATGGAAGGACACAGAAAGGGCACTGACTTGCAGGTAGGATTTTCGGTCACTGAAATGGGTACTTGTAGAGAAGTGGAGTCATTTATTCTCCAGCATAGAAATCTCCAGATGTTGGAGTTGAAGGTAGTTGCCAGTCATATAAAGTTAAAAAAATGGCGAGGAAACAACAAATTGCTAAATTTTTGTTTTGTCAAGTAAGAGCATCAATCCTTTCAAATAAATTACTATCTACCACCACCATCATTCAATAAAATAAAGATAGCATAAAGCAATTTGCAAGTAGATAGTATTAAATAAGGAATAACTTTTTCAATCAACATTAGGAGAAACTTCTTATTTTACTCCATTTTCTGGATTGTTGAAAAAAAAATACTCTAAGACCCTGAATTCTGTTCTGACTTTTGGGATATTTGAAAACTACTGATTTAAAAGCATCAATAATTAAGCATTATATCAACCCTCTTTACATGTCAATCAGGAAGAAAATGAGTTAAAATCAAGAAAATGATGTGAGTTTTCTGATTGGAGACATTCAAAGTCTCTCTAGTCTCTCCAAGTGATTGTCAAACTTCAGTCTGATCACCAAACTCCTAATTAAGCCACATAACAGTAAACTTTAAGGTACCATAACAAGGAGACCCCCACATACAGTAATTTAATTATTATTAAATACATAGAAGCTTTATTCCTGCAATAATATAGGGACTTTGCTTTTTTGATGGGGTTGTTCTGTTTCCACCAAACTATCCAATTCCCTCTGAAGGCTCTTGGCAAAGCTAGGTACACTTCACATTCACTTTCTTGTCATGGGGAAGAGGGAGGAAAGTGAGATCAAGTGACTTCCTATTGGACAAACAACCCAGAAATTGCAGATTTTACTTCCCTGGCACTTGTTTGTGAAGGTCAAACTGGGAAATCTAATTTTCAGCCTGGTGGCCCAATGGAAGTTAAAACTGTTGGCAGAACTTAGTCCCTACCACAGAGGTTCCTCAGGCAGCATCATGTGAATGAATGCCAGTTATTATTAATAAAGTCGGGAAGTCTGCAAATAAAAAATATGTCCAGTGTAGTTCTCCTAGAAGAGATGCCCTTAATGCTTTATAGATATCTATTACTGTATTTATCACATTTTCTAATTACACATATGTTTATGTGTATTCCCTCTTTAGTTTTAAAACTTACAAGTGGGCCTCCCCTGGTGGCGCAGGAGATTGAGCACAGCACTGTGAAGCTGTCCGCAGCCTCAGCAGTGCCTGTTCGATCCCTGCTGGCCAGCGAGGGTCCCACGTGATGTGGCAGAACTCTCCTATAGCGCCCACTGCTACCCTCAGCAGCGTATTTCATCAGTCTGTCTGTTCTGTTCCCCATTCTGTCTCTGGTGAATCCTCTCACCCTCCCACGCATCTTGCCTGTACCCCAGTTCTTGTATAAACAAACAAACAAACAAATAAATAAATAAATAAATAAATAAATCTTTAAAAGAACTTACAAGTGGCCAATGGTTGGAACTCTTGGATAGACTTTTAATTATGTATTTTGATCTCTACTTATCTCTTTCCTTCTTATTTTTCTGCTGCTTATTTACAAAACCAGTACCTATAGCAAATTTTGATCTATGTTAACTCCCAGGAAATGTCCTTTGAATAAAAAAATCATTTTCTAAAGTTAATGATCAATATTAGCTCTCTATGCTCTGATTTTTACATATAACTCATGACTTTTCGGACAATTTCCCTACACACAGCATTCTCTTTACTGCATTCTTTACATCTTTGTTTCTTAAAGAGTAGATCAGAGGGTTAAGGCCAGGTGTAATGATTGTATAAAAGAGAGTAATGAACTTCCCCTCATTTTGGGATGTGCTATTATTTTTCTGTGGCTTCAAGTACACAGAAATGAGTGTTCCATAGAACAGAGTCACCACTGTGAGGTGGGAACCACATGTGTTGAAGATCTTACGCCATCTTGATGCTGACTTGATCCTCATCACAGCATGAGTGATAACTCCATAAGAGGTAAGAATAAGTGATAGAGGTAATAGGAGAAATATGACTGAAAGAGCAGAGAAAACACTCTGGATTACTTTTGAATAGATACAAGCCATCTTGAACAAATCTGTTATCTCACAGAAAAAATTATCTATATCTCTGTTCCCACATCTTGGCAACTGCAAAGTCAAGGAGCAAAGAATTAAGGCAGCGCCAAGACCACCTAACCAGGAGGTCACCACCATCTTCTGGCAGAGCTGAGGGTGCATGATCACTGTGTAGTGAAGAGGTTGACACACAGCGGCATAGCGGTCATAGGCCATCACAGCCAAGAGGAGACATTCTGTGGCTCCCATTTCAAGGGAAAAGTAGGATTGAAACATACAACCTCCATATGTAATAGACTTTTTTGGACTCCAAAGGTTTAGCAACATCTGAGGGATGATGCTAGTTGTATAACAGAGATCCACAAAAGACAAATTGGATAAGAAGAAATACATAGGCGTATGGAGGTGGGAATCTAAGTTAGACACAACAATAATGGTGGTGTTTCCTACCAGAGTCACTAGGTAGGAGATAAAGACCGCCCCAGATATGATGCCTTCCAACTGGGGCCAGTCGGAAAATCCCAGAAGGATGAAGTCTATTGTGGAACTTTCATTGCTTGTGTCCATTGTTCCTTGTGAAAGGCTAGAATACAAGCATGATAACAAAAAATTCCATCAGTGTCAGGTGGAGATAAAGACCTGTGAGGGCTGCCATGGAAATCCAAAACTTGCTCACTGTCTTGCTTTCTCTGTGACTCCTTTCTCTGTGTCTCCTTTAACATGTCCCCTTTGTTCAATGCCAAAAGTCTCTCTATATTTAATCAGATCTAGAGTGGTTCCAAAAATAATATATTAAATCCAATCACAGTAAATTGTAAATCATTGAAAAAGCTTCCTATTTTATGCTACTCATGATTCTAAATACTATGATTAACTAATAAATTCATTAAATTATTTTCAGTGTTATATTATATTTAAATTTTTAAATTCGTTATATTTGTTATATTATTTTAAGGACTTGTCCCTGCTTAAAACTGTGATCTAAGCATCGCATGTAATATCAGGATAATGTTTTCCCTTATCAAAGGTGTTGAGGTAAAAAGTAAAATGGCACATTCCACCATTTGATCATAGAACCACTTTCCATATTCAGTCCAAATTCTACATCCATCTATTATAATCATAATCATTACCACTAACACAATCAAACTCCTCCTCCTCTTTCTTTCTTGTCAATATTGCAGACACTTATTTTGTATCATTTTTTTATGTCCACTACTATACTGGCCTTTTATTTTGGGGACATGTTTTTTTGTTGTTGTTGTTGTTGTTGCCAGTAAGTATAGTCTTTTCTTTATTATTAATCTCTATTTACATGTACACAAGCTACAAATTTCTTGAATATCTCTTGTGATTTCAGCACATCATCTAAAGCCTAATTGATTTATTGCAGAATTAAAAATTGAACTAAATATAAACCATTAGGTCATTATAAAAATGTAGCAACTACCTGTGTAGCTCCTACTCACCTGGTCATTCAACAAAATTAGCAGCCAGGTAATTCCAAAGAGCAGCTCATCAAACAACCAATGAGTTTCTTTAACCCATGGAATTCACGAATTACTTAAGAAGATCTTCTGGTTGTTTTGGAACCCCATAGCTAAAATCATCATTTTGACTCTAAAAAAACACAGATAAGGGATAAAATGACATCAATCTCAATATGTAAAGTTATATATAATATGATTAGTTAGATGAAAGGTTTGATGTCTGAACTATATTATATTTTCAAAATAATGTTTTGTTGAGGTAACATTGCATTATAACATTTTATAAATTCAAGTGTGCATCATGAAAAATCAAAATCTGTATATATAAAAATCTACAAAGAGTTGATGAGACATATGAAAATCAAAACTACAATGAGATACCATCTCACACTAGTGAGAATGTCACATATTAAAAAAAAACTAGCAACAACAAATGTTGGTGAGGTTATGGAGAAAAAGGAACTCTCCTGCACTGCTGGTGGGAGTGCAAATGGATCCAACCACTATGGAGAGCTGTGTGGAGATTTCTTGAACTACTAAACATAGAGCTTCCATATGATCCAGCAATTCCACTCCTAGGTATTTACCCAAATGACACAGAAACAGTAATTCCAAAGGGTACCTGCACCCCTATGTTTATAGCAGCACTATTTACAATAACTAAGCTATGGAAGCAACACAAATGCCCAAAAAGAGATGACTGGATCAAGAAGATGTGGTACATATACACTATGGAATATTACTCAGCATTCAAAAAAGATAAACAAATGCAGTTTGCAGCAACATGGATGGAGCTAGAAGGGATCATGCTCAGTGAAATAAGTCAGAAAGAAAAAGAAAAATACCAGATGATCTCACTCATAGCAGGAATTTAGAAAACCTAAATAAGAGACCAGTAAAAAGACTAATCAATACAAAGTAAAATTCAAAATCAACAAGCAACTATAAGCCAGAAACACACTACGGGGGGGCGGGGGAGAGGAAGGGTGGGATAGGGAAAGGAAGGACTAGGGTCAAAATAAGGGGGGTGCAATTGTGTGGGGAATATAACCAAAATGAAAATGCATACATTGTGCAAAGATGAAAAAAGATGTAAGAATTATATAAAATAAAATATTTAAATAAAAATGTATATATATTATAGTAACTTCACCATTAGTAGTTCTGTTTTTTTCTGTTTTCCATCCAATTGCCTGTTTTTACCTGATTTACTCATTCCCTTTTCCCTACTGGTAACTACTAACTTATTCTTTTTGTCTAAAAGTTAATTTTTGTATTCTATAATTTTTATGTGCATTAATATATGTGTATAATTTCTGAACCTGAACTTCAGATCTAGGATACTTTACATCTATAGCATCATTGTGGCCAAATAATACACTTATTTGTTACATTTATAGTGAATTAAGAAAAATAAATTACTCACAATATATCAGTTATAAGCATTATGGTTAGAACATGACAATGTTATTGTCATGAAGACTCAACTTTTATTACCAAGTCTTATGAGACAGAGATGTAGTTTCTCTCAAGACAGGTAGTAATTTAATTAAATTAATGAGAGTCCAGTCTTCACGTAGCAGGAGGAAAATAAGTGAAGCCAGTTGAAGGCTCAGGGGCACAGGTTCAGGACTCTGATAACTGGGGACAAATTCCCGCTTTACACTAGGAAGCAGTACGTCCTTGAGGAACCATTTAGCCTGTCTGTAGATCTGTTTCTTTATATGTTATTTTAAGATAATACTTCCTGGTGGGAAAGATGTGAAGCTTAATATTTGTGAAAACATTTGGATCTGTGGTAAGTTCACATTTACTTCTTAAAAATAAAACACCTCCCTAGCTATGATTTCCTTTCATTGATGCTTCTCACTTACTTTGTATGCAGAGCTTGACGATGTCTCTTTCTAACACCCAGGCACTATCTCTTTCTTCTTATTCTGTAAAAACAGTGTAAGTCAATCCCAAATAATTTCATTGTAGAACCCTCCTAGTTTTGTTATAAATTAAAATATTGATGTAGAGAAAAATGAGCAAATTTGGATGAAAAGGTGCATATTATTGTAACTAACACTCAGGTCAAGAATTACAACATTGCCCACCACTTAGGAGCTTCCCTTAGTGCCACACCCCAATTACAACCCTTCCCCATCCTCCAAGTATCCACTTTCCTGATTTACAGAGTTCACCTCCTTGTATTTTATTTTTTAAAATGATTATTTATATAAGCACTGGGGTACAGGTCAGAGGCACGGGGGGGGGTGGTGAGGGTAGGTGAGATGATTCACCAGAGAAAGAGCAGGGAGCAAAACAGGTAGAAGGACCAAAATACACTGCTGAGGGGAGCAGCAGCCAAGACAGGAGAGGTCTGCCATGCCATGTGGGAATCCCCCTGGCTGGCTGGGAATCGAAACCATGCTGCTGAGGCTGCAGACAGTTTCACAGCACTGTGCTCAATCTGCTGCTGCGCCACTGGGGAGGCCCACTTCCTTGTATTTCAATAGCTAATTAGCCAGAAGTGCATTTCTAAACAATACAGTTAGTTTGGCTCATTAACATGTTTATGACTTTTAATCTCTTTTATTATAGGGATCTATTCTCCAATACACTGTTAGAACTGGGTTCTCAGACCCAGTGCCTAGACCACTGGCAGCCGCTCCTGACACAGCAGGGTCTTAAATTTAAAAGTGGATGTGAAGCTATGAGTACCCCCATGGGAATGAACAATGATGTAATATATATATATATATATATATATATATATATATATATATAAATTGATGGTTAAAATGAAAAAAAAAATTAAAAGTGAGTGTGATATTGAAAATGAGACTTAGAGCTTGTGCTAAAAGAAAAAAATAGATGTTCAGGGCCTCCCCGGTGGCGCAGCAGTTGAGCGCTGGGTTGCAAAGCTGCCCGCAGCCTCTGCAGCACCGGTTCAATCCCCAGCTGCTCCCCGGCCACCGGAGGAGGGTCCCACATGGTGCACAGACCTCTCCTGCCGCCTGCTGCTCCCCTCAGCAGTGTACTTCTGTCCTGCCTGGTCTGCTCCCCGCTCTGGCTCTGGTGAATTCTCTCACCCTTCCCGTGCTTCTGACTGTACCAGTGCTTGTATAAATAAATAAGTAAATCTTTAAAAAAAATTAAAAAAATAGATGTTCATAAAGAGGCTTGTTACATTTAATTGCACTTAGTTTTTCATATTTCATGATATGGACACAATTTCCAATATCAGGATAATTTTACTGTTACTATCTTCAGTGACAAAATAACATAAATGGACCAAACATATTTAAGCATAACTTGAGTCTATGTACTTATAGAAAGAAAAGTGGAAAGAAAATCTCACAGTTGTCTAACACTATGTATTTTTATTAACTGCAAATTTCTACATAGTGTTGTGGTCCCACAAAGTCCAAGCAGAAAGAAACTATATGGAAATAGGCAAGACCCCAGCCTCTGGAGTCAGACAAGCTGAAGTAATAGTAGAGCAAAACCCAGCCATTATTTTCCCACTGTGTGAATTAGAGCAAACAACTTAAATCCTTCAGTCTCAGTTTTCTGATCTGCAAATAATAATTCTAATATCACCTGATTTTTAAGATGGCTCTAAGGAAGATTAAATGTGATATTAAATATAAACTATTATTATGCCTCCCTGGTGGTGCAAGGGGTTGATCACAGAGCTTTGAAGCTGCCGCAGCCTCTGCAGCATGAGTTAAATCCCCAGCCAGCCAGGAAGATACCCACATGGCACAGCAGCCCTCTCCTGACTCACCTGCTGCTCCCCTCACCAGTGTTTTCAATCGATCTGTCTGTTCTGCTCCCCACTCTGTATCTGGTGAATCCTCTCACCCTCCACACTGATGACTTGTACCCCAGTTCTTGTATGCATAAATAAATAAATCTTTTAAAAAACATATAAACTATTACTAACATGACACTTGGCACATAGAAAGCACCAGTAACTTCAACCTCCACTCACTGGCTTGTTGAAATGTAATGTGTTCCTCATTCCTGACAAATAATTAACATATTGGTGTTAATAGATCATATATCTTTACTATTTTTCCTTTAATGTTAGACTGAGGCTTATGCTAGCTGAGATTTATGTCATGAAGGACCAGTTTCTCCTTCATGTCTTTTTCTTAGGAGATGGCAGAAAATACTTACCAGAAGGCAAAAATATCACTATATATTGTTCTCATCAGGATAGTACTCACAGTGTCTTCCTTGATGTAGTCCAAACACACTCATTTCCCATTAGGATCACCCTTCCTTTCATGGATAAATCAGAAAAAATATCACTCATTGCAGTACTGAGTTTCTGAAAGATTGGATGAGCCACCAGTTTTTTATATTAAAACTGCAATGATGTTTATCTTTTAACACACCTGCTGAACTAAGGTTTAATGAGGATGATGGAGCAAAATTGAAGGTGGGACTGGTGGGTGAGTTGATGAATTGGGCTTAATTAAAATGTATTCTTGATAGGGTATTTGTGGTCATATAATGTGATTATCAGGCACATTTGCAGGAATATTTATGCCTAATAAAGCAGACAACAGTATATCGTCTGTCTGTGGCAGGAATCATTACCAGGTAGCAGGAAAGTATTTATGCAAAAACTTAAATGTTACTGTGTTGATGGGATTTAGACCTTGGAGACCGGCACTGCACAGAGGTGATTAAGAAATCTATGACTATTTAAGGATGTAAAATAATAATATGTCATTAATTAAGAAAAAGAAATCTGTGAGATTTGGTAGAGGTTTCTCAAAAAAAAAAGTTTTATGAAAAATTCCCTTAAGACATTAGGTTTCGTGTTTTGCTTTTATTTTTAGATTTCTTACATTGGAATTAATTTAAGAATAAATTGACTTGTGTACTATATTAAATTTACTGTTGATGGTTGAAGCTATGTGGAACCTTATCTATAAAAAGTAACACATTTAATTTCAATTTGATCTATTCAACAGGTGCAATACCAATACTTCACATATAGGTGAGGTCACGGAGTATTTGTTTTTCTCCATCTGACTTCTCAGAGCAAATGGTCTCAACAACATATAAATACAACAAAGAATAAATGAGATCTCTATTTCTCCTTTCCTAACAATGCATTGTGATACTAGGCTATGAAATGCATTTTGTAGGATGGAAACCCCAATCCCAGTTCAAGATGGAGGCTGGGGGTGGAAAGGGTGTGGGTGGGCAGTGAGTCTTTACCACAAAGGCTTCTCTGTCAGGATCAAGTGAATGAACAGGTATGCTATTTTTCATAAAAGTGGGAGGTCTGTGAAGAAAATGTCAATGTCCAAATAATCTTACATTAGAATAGAGGTCCATGAAAATCTATTGTTACCACAGTTCATAATTGCATATCTATCATCCCTTATTATCTTGAAGTTTTTAAACAGATAAATTATATTTTATTTAGATATCTGGATCTTGATCTATCTCCTATCATTTCCCTCTACTCCCCACTTATTAACAGAATCAATACACTTTGAAATTCTTGGTATACGGCAAAACCCCAGGAAATGCTCTTTGATAAAATGAATTGGTTCATCTTCTGTGTGTCAAAGGCAATGCTATTTCTTTAGCTTTCTGACCTCAGATTTTTCCCATCCTTTTCATGACATTGTGGACCACTTTTTTGCCCACAGTAGTTTCCTTACTGCATTCTTTACATCTTTGTTTCTTAAAGAGTAGATCAGAGAGTTAAAGCTGGGTGTAATGATTGTGTAAATGAGAGCGATGAACTTCCCTTCATTTTGGGATGTGTTATTATTCTGTGGCTTCACATATATAGAGATGACTGTTACATAAAACAGAATCACCACTGTGAGGTGGGGACCACACGTGTTGAGGATCTTACACCACCTTGATGCTGACTTGATCCTTATCACGGCACAAGTGATAACTCCATATAAGATGAGAATTACTGATAGAGGTAGCAGAAGGAATATTATTGAAATAGTAAGGAAAATAATCTCAAGCACTTGTGAGTAGACACAAGCAATCTTGACAAAATCTATTATCTCACAGAAAAAATTATCCAGCTCCCAGTGCCCACATCTTGGCAACTTGAATGGCAAGGAAGAAATAATTAAGGCACAGCCAAAAGCACCCAACCAGGTGGTCACCACCATCTTCTGGAAAAGCTGTGTCATGAAGAGGTTGACACACAGAGCATATCTCTGTGTGTCATAGGTCATAGGCCATCACAGCCAAGAGGAGACATTCTGTGCCTCCTAAGTCAAGAGCAATGAGGGCTTGGAGCACACACTCTTCATAGGAAATAGATCTTTTTGTACTCCAAAGATTTACCAGCATCTGAGGGATAATGCTATTTGTGTAACAGAGATCCACAAAAGAAAAATTGGATAAGAAGAAATACATGGGGGTATGCAGCTGGGGGTCGAGGTAAGACACAAGAATGATGGTTGTGTTTCCTACCAGAATTACAATATAGAAGAAGAGGACAAGCACCGTGAATATTTGCTCCAATTTTGGCCATTGACAAAAGCCCAGAAGGATGAAGTCTGTTGTGGAACTTCCATTGCGTGTTTCCATTGTTTTCATGACAGCCTAAGAGAGAACCATAGTAACAAAAAAAGACCATCATGATGTCTTACATAGATATAAGTGTTTTGGAAGTTTTTCATTGGAATTCAACCTTATTTGCAGACTTCTTCCCATCTGCAATGTCAATTTTAACATTTCCCCTGTATTCAGAATCCAAAGTTGCTCCATATTTAAGTCTTTCCAGAGTGGTTCTAAAAATAATTTGTCAGCTCCAGTCACACTGAGTTATAAATTATTGAAAAGGTTTCCTATGCTATGTCATTGGCTGTTCTAAATATTATGATTAAGTAATACATCCATAAAGTTATATAATTTCAAGAGAGGTGTAATTTTAAGGACTTGTTCCTCTTTGAAATTATGACATAATCATCACTTGATTATGAGAAATCATTCCCTTATCAAAATAGTTGACCTTGAGTTAAATAAAATGACATATTTTGGGGATACACTTGACAGCACTTTGCAGCAGAATGACTTTTCCATTCACTCCCAGTGGCTACATCCCAGCCATCATAATTATCATCACTATCATCACTAATCTCTTCTTTCTTACAATTTTTCTCCATTTCAACATGGCAGACACTGTTGCTCCTTTGAATCACACTCAGTGTTTTATCAGCGATTGCATTCTCTGGCATAATGCTTTTTTTGTTTGTGCCTTTGGCACCAGGGAAAAGTAATCTTTTTTCTTGTTAACGTTAATCTTCATGTTTCTTTGATAACATTTCATGACTCCAAACATATAACTAAATAACCATCTTGATTTGTTGCAGAGTTAAAAGTTGAATTAATATAGAACCATTTGGTCCACATACACATAGCAACTGCCTGTGCATCTCTTACTCACCTGGCCATTCAGCAAAATTCTCAGGTGGACAATTCCAAAGAGCAGCTCATTAAACAACCAGTATGCTGTTTTTCCACATGGAATTCACCAATTACATTAGTGGATCCTCTGGTTGCTTTGGAACTCCATAGGAACCATCATCTCACTTTGATTCCAAAATAATATAGATAAAGGATAAAAATGACATCTATCTCACTATTTATGATCCTGTATATGACTAATAATCCTATTTATGACTAATTACATGAAATATTTGATGATGAATTAGTTTATAATATTTCTGTGCATGTAATTTATGAGCATAAACTTCAGAACTACAGAGTTTTATATGCAGTGTCTTGTGACCAAGAAATAATATTTGCTATATTTCTACTAAAAAAGGTAATACCTACAGTATATAACATAAGTATTTTAGTTAGAACATTATCATATTTAATCATGAAAAAGGATTATGAGACATTTTGTATTTGTCAATTCAAAGTAATTATTTAATTTTATTAGTGAGTGTCCAGGTATAATGTACTAGGGTGTAAGCTAATAGAGCATAGTGCTTAAGTTCAAAGATTCTGGACTTAGATGCTTTGAATCAAATCTCAGAATCACACTTGCAATCAATGTGTCCATGGGCAATTACTGAACATCTTTTTAGTCAAGTTTCCTTATATATTAAGTGAAGATAATGAAACTTTCACTCTCTAAGGAAAGTTATAAGAATTACTATTTGTGAAACACTTAGAACTGTGTAAGTTCATACTTATTTCTTAAAAATTAAAAATATATTTTTTGCAGTATTAAAAATTGAACTCATTCTAGCCAACAGGCATATGAAAAAATGTTCAACATCACTTGTAATCAGGGAAATGCAAATCAAAACTACAATGAGATACCATCTTATACCAGTGAGAATGGCACATATTAAAAAACTAGCAACAACAAATGTTGGTGAGGATGTGGAGAAAAAGGAACTCTCCTGCACTGCTGGTGGGAGTGCAAACTGGTCCAACCACTATGGAAAGCTGTGTGGAGATTCCTCAACCTACTAAAGATAGAGCTTCCATATCAACCAGCAATTCCACTCCTAGGTATTTATCCAAAGGACACAGAAATATTAATTCCAAGGAGCACCTGCACCCCTATGTTTATAGCAGCACTATTTACAATAGCTAAGCTTTGGAAACAACCCAAATGCCCAAAAATAGATGACTGGATCAAGAACATGTGGCACATATACACAATGGAATATTACTCAGCAATCCAAAAAGATAAACTCATGCAATTTTCAGCAACATGGATGGAGCTAGAAGGAATCATGCTCAGCAAAAATAAGCCAGAAAGAAAAAGAAAAATACCGGATGGTCTCACTCATAGCAGGAATCTCAAAAACCTAAATAAGGACCAGGAAAAAGAATAACTATAAGAAAGGAAAAATCAAAATCAACAAACAACTATGAACCAGAGACACACTATGGAGGGGGCGGGGAAAGGAGATTCAGGGGTCAAAATAAGGGGGTGAAATTGTATGGGGAATATAAAAATAAAAAAAATATATAAAAAAATGAACTCATTCTAGAACCATTAGGCCCACATTTTTTGGTGGTGGGTGTGGTATTATAACATACATCTGAAGAAGTATGAACCTGTGCACTCAGATCATACACAATATTGTAAACCATTGTTACCTAAATAAAAATAATACAACTTAAAGAAGAAAATCCATCTGATCTGGGAGATCAGATATATACATTGATAGGGAACAGTGGAGTGAATATGCCTGAATTATGATTCAAAAGTATATATAAGAATATGTTTAATAATGTTTCAATCATATAAAATGATAGCAAATGGAACGCTTAGAAGTCAACTATTATTATAGATAAAAGCATCATGAGTACAGACTCATATTCTTTTTTTTTTTTAAGATGTATTCCTTTATTTATCTGTGCATAGAAGAACTGGGGTGTAGGCCAGAGGTGTGGGGGATGGGAGGATACTCCAGAGACATTGGGGAGCAGAACAGGCAGATCTACTGAAATACACTGCTGAGGGGAACAGTGGGTGAGATAGGAGAGGTCTGCTGTGCCTATATATATATGGGTTAGTGCCCTCGCCAGGAGAGAACTCAGGTGGGGCGGAGATAGTGTGATAGCGCTGAGACTTACACCCCTATACCACCTGGGAGGTCCTCTTTCATATCGCATAATTAAAACCTCCTATCCACTAACATGATAACTCTCTCTGTCCACTAATCCACTGGTTTTTCATTGGTGATTTATCACCATCGACCATGATGGTCTAGATCTTAACTGGAATGCTTTAAAATTTTCTTGCATAACTCCTTAAATGTGAAAGCATACTTATGGATATAATGTAAAGATTGATAAATATCAGAAGCAGGAGAAGACCATGTGTCCAAAACGCTCTGATTACAACATACATTTGTCTTTTTTAACCACCTGAGTTTGGGATGATGCTAGGAATGAAAGGACCATGGGTTTTAATTCAAATAGACCTCAGAAGCCATGAAGCCAACCTCTGCCCACACTGGAGGTCATTTTACAGAACACCCACCTGCTCCTGTCTTATCATTGTGGTGCCTCTCATGTGCTTTGAATGTTGAATCAAAGATGCCTCTTTGTGACATCCAGGCACCAGCTCTTTCTTTCATTTTGGTAATAACACAGCATAAGTTGATTCCATATTGCTCTACTTATAAAAATGCTTTATTATGACAGAAAACACAGAGACAGAAGAAAAAAAAAAGGAAAAACTGGATGATTTAAAATGATTATTCTTACAATTAACTCCCAGGTCAAGAAATCAAACAATGCCAACCACATCAGAAGCTTCTCTTGTGCCTCATCCTGGTCTTAACCCTTCCCTGTCCCTCAAAGTATCCACTATCTTGCCTTATAGTAACTACCTCTTTGTATTTTAGTAACTTAATTACACAAATGTGCATCTGTATACTCATTAACATGTTCGTTCATATGTCTTTTATGTTTCGTTTGTCATTGTATGAGCATCTATTTTCAAATATACTGTTAGAATTTTAGTCCCAGACACAGTGTTTAGACTGTTGTCATCCATTCCTGATCCTGAAGGATCTTTAATTATTACATGTTTCTGGATTCCATCCAGAATTGCACACACTCAAAAGAGAACAAAGTCCCCAGGTAAGCTCAGGATAAAGAGAACATGGACATCCGTGACCTATATATGTTTTCTAAAACCTATGTTTGTGAACATTAGTAGGTGAAGACATTACTGACTCATTTTTTTTCTTTTTTTAAATATTTATTTATTCATTTACACAAGCACTGGGTACAGTAAGAAGCGCAGGAGGGTGAGAGAATTCACCAGAGCCAGAGAGGGGAACAGAACAGGCAGACTGACGAAGTACACTGCTGAGTGAGCAGCAGGCATGGCAGGAGAGGTCTGCATGCCATGTGGGACCCTCGCTGGCAGCCGGGGATCGAACTGGCACTGCACTCAACCACTGAGCCACCAGGGAGGCCCTACTGACTCATTTTTTTAAAAGATTTATTTATTTATTTATACAAGCACTGGGCGCATTTAGAGGCACGGGAGGATGAGAGAATGCACCAGAGCCGGAGCGGAGAGTAGAACAGGCAGAATGATTAAGTAAACTGCTGAGGAGAGCAGCAGACGGTAGGAGAGGTCTGTGCACCAAGTGGGACCCTCGCCCGGTGGCCGGGGATCGAACCAGCGCTGCAGAGACTGCAGACAGCTTCGCAACCCAGCGCTCATCCGCTGTGCCACCGGGGAGGCCTGCTACTGACTCATTTTTAAGCCTATAGTCCCTGAAGACCCGAGGAATCCATATTAGAAGTGGTGCAAAATCAGAAATTATACTTTTTTAATTTAATGTTATAAACCTAAATGTAGTACTTTTTATATTATTCATTTTTATATTTTCCATGTTGGTTTATATTCTGGGTCTCAAGTTTTACTTATTATTTTAATTTTATTTAAAATGGTAATATGACACTAAAAAATGAGATTTAGTGAATGTGTTGAAAAAATAATCTCGAGAAAAGAGGGATGTTCTATTTAATTGTACTCGGCTTTTCAGTTCTAATAACATGGTAATTTTATTGTTTACTTTCTTCAGGGGATTTTAAGACAAATGAACCAACTATATTTAAACAAAACTGAATGTACCCAAAGATGCAGTGAGTTCTATATTGTACCCATAGAAGTGAAAGAAGAAAAAAAAACAATTTAAAAACAGTTAGAATCCCAGGCTCAGATCCTTAATTTTATTACTGCAGATATTGATCACATTCTAACTGTGTACCCTAATTAAGTTCTTTTAGTCTCAGTTTATTTATCTGCAAATATTTACTAAATAGTATCCTTTTAGGATGGTTGTGAGGAGGATTAAATGATATTTTATTTATAAAAATATTTAGCATGATGCTTGTAAAGAACATTCAGATAACTTCAAAATCTACTTGTTTCTCTCTTAGCAATTTGAAATAACCCCGTTCCTGAGAGGGCTCTGGTATATTGCTGTTCATTTCTGACTCGCATACCTTGCCACTTTTCCATTCATGTTAGGCTGAAGTCTGTCCCATCTGCCATCTGTGGTATCTACGATCTGATTTTCACTCTGAGTCTTTTTCTCCTGAGATTGCAGAACATACTTACCAGAAGAAACAAATATCAGAATGTATTTATGCTTTTGTCATGTTTGCACGTAGTCCAGAGTACTCATGTTCCCACTAAGGGGGTTCTTCATTTCAGTGATAACTCAAAACAAAATCTTGTTCAGCAAATTCTGAGTCTCTCAAATACAGATTTGCCATCCACATGGAACAGAGCAGCTGAACTAAGACATAACACTGTCTATTTAATGTGGATGATGTAGTAAAATTAAATGTGAAGAGCTGATGAACTAAGATTTGGTAAACATATTTTTGGTAGGATATAAAATGTGTTAGATTTCTGCCTAATGAAGCAGAGAGCAGGATATGGTCTCTATACAGCAGAGAAGCATTTATGTACAATTCTAAAGGTTAGTGTTCTGATGTTGTGTAGACCTTGGGGACAGATGCTCACAAAGGTGATTAAGAAATCTATGACTATTATCAGAAGCTTCTCCAGACAATAATTTTATAACAAGCTCCCTGAAGACATTAGGTTTCATTGTTCCCTTTTATTTTTAGAGTCTTACATGGAAATTAACTTTAGAGATTTTTTGTTATATTAAATTTGCTACCAAAGATTGAAAATAAAACATGAACTATTTGGATAGAATCTAGTAATGTGGAGTAATTAAAGCTCTTTCAGGATCATTCAGGAATGACTGACAATGGTGTAGGAACTGGGTCTTGGAAAAAAAAATTCTAACAGTGTATTTGCAAATAGATCCTAATAATAAAAGACATGTGAGCATATTAATGAGTGTAGAGCTGCACATTTGTGTAAATGAACACTTTTTATTGTAGTTTGATTTATTCAATTGATATAAGTTCTGGAAATGCAGGCAATTATCTAGGCATTGTATGTATAGAAAATAAAATATTTGATTTAAAAATGATTATGGAATAACCATAATTTTAGGCACATGAACAATATCATCTTAGTTCTACTCTCAAGGAATTTAAATATTCGCATGAATACCTTGGAGGTTACCACTCATTTTAGAACTGAAAACTTAGTTATAAGTTAGTTATTACTTAACTGATCTTCAAGGAAATCATGATCTTGAATCTTGTGTTCATGACACACTTGCCTTAAGATAGAGTTCCTATATTAACGCACTCATACATATAGGACTGACTAAATAATATTTATTACAAAGTTTAGTTTAAAAAAAAGTACATAAAAGGAAGCATATCTGATATGTGCTTCTGAAAGTTTTCTGTTTTCATTTGACATTTTGTTACTAAGAATATTCAATAAGTTTGTGTAGCCTGGTTCCTTTATTTCTAGCCACGTGTAATATTCCACTGAGTGGATATTTTGCAATCATTATATATATTCTTTAATAGATGGACATTTTATTTTTGCCGTTCACAGCTTTTGGCTCATCTGAAGGGCTAAATTATACACAATTTTGTATATGTCTCTTGGCACATGTTTGTGAGAATGTCCCTTGGGTATAAAATTGGAGAAGAATTGCTGGGTTATGGAATAAAGACATGTTAAGTTTTACAAGATATTTCCTCCCGAAGTGGTTCAATCAATTTATTCTACCTTAGATATGTATAGATGAGTCCGGAATTTTTGTTGGCGTGTTTTTGGAGAAGACTGGGCTATTCGCCTCTATGAGTTTGAATTTCCAACCTGTCAGGCGGCAGGGGGCCTGCCAGGTGGGCGTGCCACGAGAGCGCGTCGGGGCGTGTCCCCCCACCTGCCCGTCGCACCTGCACCGCCCCTGACCGACCACGCATGCGCGCACTGCAGTCGTGCATTCTTTGCTCCCTCAGGCTTCCCCCGGAGTTGGGGTGGAGTTGGGGCTGCAAGGACCTGGTCTCTCCTAGACCCAGCCACGAGGCGTCATCAGTGCTCTTATCTGGGGGCCCCTTGGGCCGGCAGGGGAGGAGGTGAGCCGAAGGCGAGGGGAAGTGAGAACATCTCCCTGAGGGCAGCTGACTGCGGAGAAGCGATGAGAGGACCCAGGGCGGGAGGGGCTGGATGTGGAGAACTGGGGGGCTTTTGGGGCCTCACTTCTGGGTCTGGAGAAACTGAGGGGTCCCGTTCATCCCTGACCGTGACCCTTCGTGTAGCCTCCGGGGCTGAAGAGCGGCCTCCTGCGACCCCGCTCCTGGCGCCTCTGCTGCATTGATGGCACCTGGGGACTCCTGGACTCTGCTCCGCTGACCTGAGTGTGTTTATCACAGTGGGTTTATCATAGAGTTTGGGGAGCATGTAACATTTTCTGGGGCTGATGTCCCCCTCCAGCCCCGGTGTAGCAGGCAGGAGGCAAAGCCATCCCAGATGCCGGGGCTGAGCTGCTCCCCCACGCCCTGTCTTCTCACCCCACTGTGGCCCCTGGAGGAAGGTAGAGAGGATGTGATAACCGGCGCTCAGGCTTTGCATCTCTCCAGGCGTCCTTCAGAAAGAGATTAAATCCTCCAGCATCAGCATCTGTTTAGGTTGGAGCCGGTTGGAATGGAAGCCAGAACAATTAAATTTTTTTTTTAAAGATTTATTTATTTATTTATACAAGCCCTGGGTACAGTCATAAGCATGGGAGAGCAAGAGAATTCACTAAAGACAGAGCGGGGAGCAGAACAGGCAGACTGAGGAAATACACTGCTGAGGAGAGCAGGGGTTGGCAGGAGAGGTCTGTGTGCCCTGTGGGAGCCTCGCTGGGGGCCAGGGATCGAACCGGCGTTGCAGAGGCTGCGGGCAGCTTCCCAGCCCAGCGCTCAACCGCTGCACCACCGGGGAGGCCCGGAATACGATTACATTTTTTTTAAGTTTTTTTTTTTTTTTTTAAGATTTTATTTATTTATTTATTTATTTATTCAAGCACTGGGTACAGTCAGAAGTGCGGGAGGGTGAGAGAATTCACCAGAGCCAGAGCAGGGAACAGAACAGGCAGACCGACGAAACACACTGCTGAGGGGAGTAGCAGGCGGCAGGAGAGGTCTGTGCCCCATGTGGGACCCTCCCCTGTGGCTGGGTATAGAACCGACGCTGCAGAGGCTTTGGCCGGCTTTGCAGCCCAGCGCTCAACAGCTGCACCACCAGGGGAGGCCCAACAATTACATTCTTAGTGTTAAGGACTCTTTCTAGACAAAGAAACTGAGTTCAACGTCTTGTTTGGCATCGTTCTCACAGAATCGAATCTGTCTGACATGCTTCCTGGGTTCAAATCCTCACTTTAATTATCTAAGAAATTAACTCTAGTTGAGACTATGTTTAGTTAACAGTTTGAAGGCAGGGAGCAAGATGCCTCCAGCTTTTCTCTGGAGAGTGTTGGTTCTTCATCGTCTTCTGTGTATCGTCGCTCCCCCACCCCATTGCAGGAGGATTAGTTCTGTGTCTGTTGGCTGTGAAAACTGCCCTCGGAATTGTGATCAGGACTGCACTGAACCTGTGGTTTGCTTTGGGAAGTCTGCAGATTTCAATAATATTAACTATTCCAACCATGAACACAGGATATCTTTCCATTTATTTGTGTTATTAATTTTTTTCACCAGTGTTTTCTAGTTTTTCATTGTACAGGTTTTTCTTCATTAAATGCTTTCCCAGGTATTTCATTATTTTGATGCTATTGTAAACATATTTTCTATTGACACTTTCTGATGGGTCATAATGAGGTTATAGACACACAACTGATTTTTCTGTATATATTGATTTTGAGTTCTGTAACCTTACTGGATTCATCTTTTCTAACCGCTTGTCTTTTTTGGTGGAGTGATATCAAAAATTGGAATTTAAAAAGCCCTGCTATTTCTACCACATCATGGGTCATCTGCAACACCCAAGATATAATGTCTACTAAAAGAATCTTCCCACATGCCACTTCCCACAGGGCTCATGTTTTTTTCTGGAGAGGCATTGGAAAGTACTTTACTTTCCATTACTTCAAATGCTCAGAAAATTGTAATAGAACAAAAACTATTACCTTTATACTTAGACCCCTAGTGTCATTATCACATATTTGACCTCATATGAAACATCCCATTGTGTTTTCATCCCATTTTGTATTTAACCAAAATATTCTAGGGATCCACCACATCACCCCCCATGAGTAAATCCTCATGGTTTCCATGTTGGACTCTGTTCCACCGGTCATTCTCAACTCATCATCAGCCCCAGCTGTGTGAAAAAGTCTTTTTTCATTCTGATCTACTTTCCTCATTTGAAACTGTTCCGGATACTCTTCCTCATTTTCACAAACTTTATGGGTTGAGTGTGTGCACATGTCTACAATCTGGGGGTCGTCTCTGTCAGGCAAGTTTTCATGTTTATATATTGTTTGTTTTTACATTTTTTGCCCCACCATGGCCCATTTCTCTGCATAGCTGTTGAACATTTTGTTTCCTCAGATGTAGAGCTGACTTCTTTGGTGGTGTTAAACCAGGGGAAAATGAAATTATCATTTTTGTCGGATTATAATATAATAGTGACCAAAACAGGCTGATACATAAGCTCTAATTTATTTTTTACCCCACTGACTGTTGACATTACTAAATATAGATACATTTTTAACATCAGAGCTTTTGCATTTGAGGTTCTCACTAAAGTGCCCAAAGTATCACTTCATTCAGGCCATTGTCAGAAACTCCCTCCTCAGAGTGCCCCCAAAGATAACTCTGTCTAGAACAGCACCTCTGTGACCTCAACCTATTTTCCAGACCTTATGTCATAATACCTATAGGTACTGACATGGTTTTGATCCATCCTTTCTCTTCCTTCTCTGTTAATCTCAGAAGGCTCATGTGTTTCCTAGAGTCCAGCCATTCTTATTAGTGTCTTGCTTTGTTTTCACACCTGCTATGTAAACATCCAATATTTATAATTTCGTTTTTACTTGCTTTACTACAAAGGAGCCACTCAAATTCCTTCCATTTTGTTGTCAGTGGTAATATTTTGTCTTTCCACATGGCTGAATAGTCTTCCTGTAGGTGGGTAGCCCACGTCTTCTTGACCCAGGCCTCTTGGTGGACTCCCCTGGCTGCCTGGCAGACACACTCTACCTCTGTTCTGAATTTGACTAGTCAGGATACTTACTGATGTGGAATTTCTTAACATTTATCCTTTTGTGTCCAGGTAATTTATTGCACTTTTTATAATGATTCTGTTTCCTGCAAGTTGTAGGAATTTCCTTTCTGGTGTAAGAGTAAATGTGACAGTGTCTCTGTGCCACGAGACATTTTACATTTGTTCATCCCATGGGAACTAGAGTTTCTAGATACTGATGGATGGAGAATGGTGCTGCTGTGAACATGGGTGTACAGGTAACTGATTGAGTCACTGCTTTCAATTCTTTGGGGGTGTGTACCTGAAGTGGAATTGTTGTATTCCATGTTAGTTATATGGTAAGTTTTCAAGGGAATCACCATAGTGCTTTCCACAGCACCTACACCAATTCACTTTCTTCCTTAAATGGCAGAATGATATTGATGTTTATGGATCTAGCACATTCTGTTTATCCACCCACTGATGGACATTTGCACTGTTTCTGCCTTAGGCTATTATGAACAGTGCTGTTATAAATATTTGTGTACACATTTAGCTTGAACACCCATTTTCAGTCCTGTGGAGTAGGTATGTATCTAGGAGTCAGCCTGAAAATTCCTCACCATGAATCAACGATCTTCAGTTATTGAAAATATTCCCTTGCAAACAGAATCTCTGCTGTGGGTAAGACGTTGATGTCTGAGCTCCCACTGGGAGGGGCCGGAGCTGGAAAGAGGGAGAAGGGAAATGAAGCTTTTAGGTTTCCCAGGAAGCAGCCTCAGGTCACCCCACAAGACATGGGATACGCAGGTAAGAAGGTGGCGTCAGGGCCCAGAGTAATGTAGAGACCTCTGAAAAGGCGAGCATGGGACAGGGGTGCTGGGAAGATGCTGGCGTCTTTCTGTTTAAGTGTATGATTTGGAATTCAAGTAGGAAATGATAGGACCTGGGGAACATGTTCATTGAAATGTGTATAATACTGATGTCTTCTCATGCTTAGGTCTGGATTCATATTTGCTCATTTTTGCCAGCACCATGGGAGTCGCTGTCCGTCTGTGATGATCAGGCGTCTGTGATGATGACCCGTGTGCCCCAGTACATTGGCGTGAGGTGCTTGGTTCAGGGCTTCTCTGCCCAAATCCTCCGCTACCACATTAATATTTGCTGGTTATCATGAATAAGGGTGATGAGAGATTCCCATAAGCCATCACATTTAATCTGAAAAAATCTTTTATATTGTCTCTTCTTTGATTTGAGAAAATGAGGCTCTCACCTTGGGAGATGTTGGCTTTTGCAAGTGGAAATGATCAGGCTGCAGTCTTATAAGTGCCCATACATCATGTAGCACAGGCATTTTATACACACCTCCCCTTTATTATCTGTCTCAGCACAGATATGAAAAGAAACAAAAACTGTAAAAGAAACAAAAGACTCAGCGGCAACCCTTGTTTGGTTAATACGTGTTTGTCTCGTGGTTTGTTCAAGAAATACAGACAGTGTCACTCACAAATAGAATTATCAGTTTCACAAACTATAATAACATGATTATGTTGATAAGACAATTATGTATTCTATGACTTTTAATGTGTGTGTGGCCCCATGTCTGTGTGTGTCTGTGGACAAGAACTGACATTATTATGTTATTCTCAGTTTGTTCCTAGTATCCTTTCCTTTTAAAGGACAAACTAAACTCACAGTGTTTGTTGTAGTGCTCATTTGCTCACCTTTGGCCACTCATGGAAAGGATTTGCCTTAGTCTTTGGGGTGCTCTGGGGAGGGAGGTAGAGAACCTTTGTACTATTCAAGTGTTTCATCCTTTATGGATTTCCCATTTGATTAATGGAGAAGGATATATTTTTTCAAGTGGAAGAGAAACTGAAAATAAGTGGGAAATGATTCTGTTGCAGAGTAGAGCTCCTGCCTGGAAGATGATGTGGTGGGGACAGGACACCTCAGGCACAGCCTGAGGGCACTGTGGTCCCCCTCAGGTACTGGGTGGGCACTGTTTACAGTGGGAGGAAACACTGTGACATCTGACTCGTCTGATATGGCTGAGTAGATTGACCTGGAATTCTCTTAACAATTTCTGGTACCTTGGGGGCCCTGACTGTGAGCTGCTTGGGTGTGGATGGGAACCTGTGACTGAAGCTCATAGTGGCCAGCTTGCAGGTGGTTCTTTCTTATGTCACTGTCTTTGAATATCAAATCAACAAGGACAGGTTGGATTTGCCTTTATTGTGATATATAAATGAAAAAAAGAATCCATATTAATAACACGATAATCAATGTTGTAATCACATCTGAAAATAATCTTATATGTCATTCCCAGTCATAAGAACCAAGCAAGTAATTTTCTTATTTTGATCTGACCAATAAATATTTATCCCAACATTGAAATGAAATAAATTGCACAAATATAGTAATGCATTACTTTTTCCATTATGGAACATTCATAAAACAGAATTTTTTTAAAAAAAGTATATGTTATTTTTTCTAAATAGTCACAGTAGGTCTGTTTGCAGAAGATGAAGAAAGACTGTTTCAGTGATAAAAGGTGTTTTCTTATGTAAGTGATGACATTATCATAATACTGGGGATTCATCCTCTTGCCCTGGATGGAGCTCTAAGTAGGATCCTGCTTGTTTCAGCTGCTTAATGGTGACACCAAGCAACATGATGCACTTCAGTGGCTTTTGACCCCAGCACCATGTAGGGATGGTTTACAAAGTCATCAAATATAGGACCAAAGTGAGGAAATTCAAAAATGAAACTGGAAAATATGAAGTGGTAATGGAGGCAAAACCCTTCTCTTTAGGCTGAGACAAAGCTTGGTGTTCTTGCTGTCAGCTCCTCTCTCCCTTCCTTGTTAAATGCACAGTGGATGCGCAGACCAGGTGGAGCGCTGCCTCCTGGGGAAAGTGCTAGAGTGGCCCTGCCCCTCTCAGTGGCCTGGCTGGCTGATGCCTGCATGGCACTGAGGCCATGACTACCTGTGGGCTCTGTGGGGATGGTGCGGCTGCCACACCTCTCCAGGGTGGCGCTCAAGACAGCACTTGAGCTGTCTTGAAGGGGATGAAGGTGGCTCAGGTGACTGTGCAAGTCTAGGTCAGGGGGCAGCAGCCACCCTCCCAGCAGACCCAGGGTATGGCGAGCCAGGTGGGCAGGGAAGGGTCTGGGGGTGCACAGGTGCACCCTCACCTCCTCCTCGCTGATTCCTCCCCTCAGAGCACTGAGTGTGCAGCAGTGACCTGACTGTCTTGTGCCCTGGGCCTTCTGGGGTCTCCTCACAGTCAGTTTATGACCAATGGGTTATTCAGGAATGAACCCGGAACTCTGTGATCCTCCATGCACAGAAATAGCCCCACAAAGTCCTAGTTCTCCACACCTGGCCTTCCTTGCACTGGGTCCCCTTACTGCTCCCTCGGAATTCAGTCACCACAGGGAAATGCCTCTCAGCTCCCTTCACTTTTTTTGGTCCCCTTGTCCACTCATGGCCCAAGGAGGTCCCCAGATCAAGCCTCATACTGTGACTCCTGGATGGGTCCCAAAGAGACCAGGCTCCGCAGGCATGAATCCCACACCAAGTTCCCCCCCGGGAAGCACTCAAAGGTGAGGATGGATTCTGTGTCCGCGCTGAGTACAGCATATCCCGCTGCATCATGACTTTTGAAAATCCAGAGTGAGATGAGGGAAATGTCCCATCCTTTCCAGAGACAGAGTGACCCTGCAGGTTCTGAGAGCAATAGGGAAGGCCCAAGGGGCCCACATGCTTGGGTGGAAATGTTTGTTATGATGTAAATTTTATTTGGTTTGTACCCAATGCTGTGTCAACATTGCTAACATGAGTTGAGCTTTAACACATGACATTTGTTGTCATGATTGCCAGGTTGAAATTTGCCATGTTAAAGAAGGGCATGGATTGACGTTGCAAAGGTATCTGCAGTGTATTAGTGACCTTCTTTTATTGACAGTACACAAATTCATTTGGAGTGAATATATTAATCCAAGAAAACCTCCCTTTTAATAACTAGGGTTTAAATATTATTGGCATACTTATGTTTCCTTTAAATACCTCTGGCTATTCTCAGAGTTTTTTTTTTTTTTTTAACTTCCCTTTTCCTTTTTGAGTCTTAGCACCCATTTGAGTTATGGTAATTCTCACCATGCATGGCTTGTACCTTGCCCAGAAGTAGGCCACTGTGGAGCTACCTCAAAAGTGTAAATGAGTATTTCAGTGCCACATTTCTTCCTGTTGCCTCCAGCGTATGCACAATGAATTGAAATTTGAGCTCCAGGGTGAGATGGAAATGACAGCAAGGCATTAGCCAGGATGCTGGGTTTATAATGATGTGAGAGAAGTGGAATTGGACACAGGAATTTCATTCTAACCTGATTTTTTACCCTCATTGAACTACTCACAGGATCATTCACTGCTATAAAAGTTGGTTGTATGAGAAATCATAATTTTGTCTTGTATTTCCATAGGTATATACAACTTATAGAACTGTTGTTGGGAAGCTCACTGGAGCCCAGATTTTTGAAGTTGTGTCTTGTTTCCACTGTTTTTTTTTTTTTTTTAACTAGAGCTGTCCAGAGCTGAGGTTTAAAGAAAATATATTTATAAATTTAAAAATGAACAAAAGAGGCTACAAATCTGTTTATTTGGATTTGAAAACTGGCAGGAGCATGGTTCAGGCTAGAAACCCAACACCCTCACTAAAATGAAATGAGGTGACCTTGACTTTAGCACTCCATGTACTCCTGCTCTGGGTGCCTGCTTGGCTAGCAGGAAGCCCATCGTTCCATCTTAAATGTCTCCCTATAACCACAGTGGAATTCTGAAGACTTTATTTTTTTATTTTTGTAAAGATTTATTTATTTATGCATATAAGAACTGGGGTGTGTAGGAGGGTGAGATGATTCACCAGAGACAGAGTGGGGAACAGACCAGGCAGATATATCAAAATACACTGCTGAGGGGAGCAGCAGGCTAGTCGCGTAAGGTCTGCTGCGCCATGTGGGTCAGATCCCTGGCCTGCTGGGATTGAACTTGTGCTGCAGTGGCTGTCCATAGCTTGATAGAACTGTCTTTAAACCCTGTGCCACCAGGGAGGCCTGGATTCTGAAAACTTTAAAACAAACGATCAGTTACTTTTCACCTGCCATGGAGCAGGAAGATAGTATCAGCAATGATTTGTTCATTAGCCTTAGCTACTGGTTCTGATAATAAAAGTGAGTTGTGCACATTATAGATATTATGAAGCATAATAAATTTAATGAACAATAGTCAACTATGATTTTTCCATCGAAAGATGCATTATGACTTAGCTTTTTCCTAGTATTTTCCAATATTTTTAATTGTGAAGGGTTACACTTGTGTGTAAGGGCAGATAGTTTGAGAATTACAAGAAGAACTCACATTAACCAGGATTAGAAATATAAAATCATATAATCTTCCAACATAAGTGAGTACCAATATGACTTTCATCAAAGTTATTTCCTTTGCTCTTCTTTACAATGTATAATCTAAGTAGATAGCACTAAAACTATAATTTAAAACATTTCAATTTTATCTGGTACTCAAATATTATATCTGGACTCAACAGTATGTAGACAGTAGTAATCCACACTATTGCATGCAGCTAGAGCCTAATTATTTCCACTGATTTATAAATACCTGATGCAAAGTAATTTTTTAAAGATTTATTTTTTTATACAAGAGCTGGGGTACAGGCCAGAGATGTGGGAGGGTGAGAGTATTCACCATAGGCATTGGGAACAGAACAGGCAGATCTACACTGCTGAGGGGAGCAGCGAGCACGACTGGAGAGGTCTGCAGAAGGGGTCTGTTGCACTATGTGGGAATCTTCTTGGCTAGACGGGAATCGAGCCTGCGCTGCAGAGGCTGAGGACAGATTCACAGCATGGAGCTCAACCTGCTACGCCACTGGGGAGGCCTCAAAGTAATAATTTTCCAAGAGAGTACATGTCATTAATATTTTCCTTCTGGGTGGAATGACAATTATCCCTGGGATTTTATTTTCTACCTTCCACATGTATCGTTAGAAAAGTATTTTTCATGCATTTAAACCTCAGACTTACTATATTTAATGGGTACATGCCTTTCGTGTCTATTCTGTAATCTATTTAATCATTGCCTGGGGTGCTCATTTAGATGATTTCCAACCATTTCTCACTATAAAGAAATGGCTGGGAACAATTTTACACTCAAAGTTTGTTTTTTTTTTTTTTTTTTTTTTTAAGATTTATTTATACAAGAACCAGGGTACAGGACAGATTCGCGGGAGGGTGAGAGGATTCACCAGAGAGAGAGTCGGGAACAGAACATGCAAATCGACTGAAGTACACTGCTGAGGGGAGCAGCGGGCGGCAGGAGAGGTCTGCGCGCCTTGTGGGCCCCTCGCCCAGCGGCCAGGGATGGAACCGGCGCTGCAGAGGCTGCGGACAGCTTCACAGTGCGGCGCTCAATCGCCTGCGCCACCAGGGGAGGCCCTAAATAAAGGTTTTTATGTGTATTTCACACCATTTCCTTAGGTCATTTCCCAAAAATAGAGTCGCTATTTCCATTTCAAGGAGAATAAAAATATTTTAAACTCTGAAGGGTGGTGTGAAGGAGAGTCCGTGTTTCTTCTCGCCCTTGCCAACGTGTCATTCTCAACAGTCCCCGCTTCAAGGCTCCTCACACCCGCGCGCCCGTCACTCCTCCTCCCGGCCCGGCCCCGCCGCTCCCTTCCTGCCTGGAACGTCATCTTCCGTCGCCGCTGCCCCATGGCCGCTGCTCGCGCGGCGCGTCCGTCCCCGCCCCCTCAGCCCCACGTCAGCGCTGCGCTCCCCTCCTGGGCCTTTCCCGTCCCAGCGCCTTGGCCGCGTCACTCCCACTCGCCACGGGGCGCCCTCCGGCGGTTTCTGCGCTTCGGGCCTCTTGGCGCTGCCCGTTCCCCCGCGGGCCTCCATCACGTTCCGCGTCTCACGAGCGGCCGCACCTGTCATTATTCTGTGCTTGGCCCCTGTCCCTCCTGCTGCCTCATCTCCTTCTGAGCCTCACTGCACTTTGCGCGCCCCGCTCTTTACCCGCCCAGCGGCACAGTTGTTACTCCGAGTTCTTCCTGCATTATCCCTCCATTCTTCCTCTCCGCCCCTCGCCCCCTCTTTTGCCCCAGGAGCTTCTTCCTCGCTCCACTTCCGGGTTAAGTCGCGCACGCGCACTCCACAACCTCCTTTTGCCACAAGAGCCCCTCCTTGGCTTCCCTCTAGTCCCACACACCGCCATTTCCCGCGTTGCCGCCCCAGCCCACAAGATGGCGCTCTCCGTTCCTGCCTCCTTTTGCCGCAGGAGCCTCTCCTTCCTCCGCTTCCGGGTCCGCGCGCTACTGCATACGTGTCTAGGTCCCATCCTTGTGATTTTCCCACGTGACTACCCCAGTCCACGAGAAGGCACGCTCCGTTTCTTCCTGCCTCCTTCTGTTATAGAGCAGCCCCGATATTAAACGGGTTCCTGGCTGTGGGTTCTCACCCGAGCGCTTAAAAGGGACTTATGAATACTCCACTACAGACACACACAAAAGGTTAATAAAAGGTTTATTTACAAGGGAAAAGGAAATAAGGAAAATGTACAACTCAGGGAGAAAATAGGGAAATAAAGTCTTTAATGCACCCTACCCGATCCGACGACCTGGAAACCCAAAGGCTCTCTCAGAGCTGGCCGGCAGCTTTGAGCTGGCGTGAGCCAACATGGGGGAATCCCCTCCAAAGCCCACGTGTCTGGCTTTATACCAAACCTGGCTGCTTAACCCCACCCTCAGGTCCCAGCCACCTTCCCTTGGGTGGTGATGGGATTTGGAGTTCCCAGTGTCTTTGGCTTTGGCCTGGGGTGGGGGTGGAGTCCACAAAGCCTGTATGGAATGAGCTTTGGGACATCCTTTTCCCCCTAACACTTCCTCCTACCACCTTCATGCCAGCTACTGCCTCAGGTATATCATACGATATCACCCTGCTCCACAAAAGGGCGCACTCCTTTAGCATGCTGACCCGGAAATGAGGGGAGGAAGGAGAGGCGCCAGCTGTAAAAGGAGGCAGGCAGGAAAGGAGAGCGCTCTCTAGGGGACCAGGGTGGTTGGTCCCAGAAATTTTCTACATTATTTTCCAGGCTTGAGCCATACTCTGCAACAGAACAGATTCCAACTTACTTACAGCTTCTTTTCAACTAGAAAAATGCATCCTTTCCTCAATAAGCACATGGGGAAGACATAAAGGAAGAAAGACTTGAGTAGCATAAATGTTGTCTGTTCTCCCTCTGAGTGCCCTGAAGACTAAAGGCAGATGCTTTCCAGGAGGGGCTAATGGAGAACAGATCAGTGTTTCTAAATGTCTGAGTCATGACTTAGATGTGAGCCAAATGCATTTTTCCCCCACCCTGTCCTTTAATGGAGAACTAATGGGAACAGGTTAAAAAGAACACAGTGAGGTAAATAATGTTAGTCTCTTAAACACACACACAGACATTCAAAGTAATACATAATTTTCTTATCAACAGAACATGTTAATTTGTGAAACTAATGATTTGTGAATTATCTTGTTTGTATTTTTTAATCACACCATGGAGATAAACATAGAGACACCCACTGAATCAGAGGGATTGCTGCTGAGTCTTTTGTTTCTTTGACAGCTTTTGTTTCTTTTCACATTTGTGCTGAGGTAGATTTGTAACTCTTTTTGCAGAAATAAAGGGGAAGTGTTAAAAGCCTGTGGTATATAATATAATGGAAATTTGCAAGACTGCGGCCTGATCATTTCCACTTGCGAAAGCCAACATCTCCCAAGGTGAGAGCCTTCATTTTCCAGATCAAAGAACAAACAATGTAAAAGGAGATGTTTTCAGATTAAACATGATGGCTTATGGGAATCTTTCATCACCCTTATTCATGATAACTGGTAAATATTAACATGGTAGTGGAGGAAATGGGCAGAGAAGCCCTGAACCAAGCGCCTCACACCAATGTACTGGGGCACACGGGCGCTGGCACCTGATCATCACAAATGGACAGCAACTCCCATGGTGCTGGCAAAAATGAGCAAATTTTAATCCAGACCTAAGCATGAGAAGACATCAGGATTATACACATTTCGATGAACGTTTCCCCAGGTCCTATCATCTCCTACTTTAATCCCCAATCATACACTTAAACATTAAGACGCCAGCATGTACCCAGCACCCCTGTCCCACATTCTCCTTTTCAGAGTTCTCTGTGTTACTCTGGGCCCCGACACCACCCTCTTACCTGCGCACCCCATGTCCTGTGGGGTAACCTGAGACTGCTTCCTGGGAAAAATAAAATCTTGATTTCCCTCCTCCCTCTTCCAAGCTCAGGGCCCTCCCAACAGGGAGCTCAGACATCAGTGCCTTGCCCGCAGCAGGGGTTCTAGCCCCCAGAGAGTATTTTCAGTCAGTGAAGATCATGGTGAGAAATTTTCAGGCCATGCAGGAATTCTGCAATCAGAGAATAGAGTGACCACTCTGGGTCACAAGGTAAAGGCATTCTGAAGAACTACTTTGCTTTTCACAAGAGAAGGGAGGGCAGGAACACAGTGGCTGACCACCTGGATGAGAGGATCAAGGGCAGAAGCACCCAGAGAGGAGGTTGATGGTGTCCCTGAGCCCAGCAGAGCTTTTGTAAAGGGGAGCTCTCACCTGACCAGCAGGGAAGGAAAGTGGGAGATAGAGGAAAACACCACTAAAGAGTAGAGCTGCATGAAGGAGGCAGGTGGAAAACCAGGGGCCTGTAAAATGCTGAGGAGCCAGAACTTTCTGACAGGAAGAACCTGTGTGTGATGCATTGGCCACATGTGAGTGAAGACTGGCCATCTGGGTTACTGAGTCAGACCTGAGGAAGCCCAGGGGAGGCCACCACCGGGGGCAGAAAGGGGGGAATGAGCCCTTACCCCCAAGCAGCCTTCTTCAAGGTCTCCCTGTGTCAGCTCCAAAGGGGGTCCAGGGATGTACAGGGCCAGGTGCCCCTGAGTCACCAGATCCAAAGAAACCAGCACCCGAGTCCATGACCTGGTCCAGGGCACCTTCCCTGTTGCCTTGACCTTGGGGATACCCCTAAAATGTCCTCACCCCCTCACTGCTGCCACTGCCTGGAGGAGGAGGAGAGCACACTGTGAGGAAAGCTCAGTCTCCTGATGAGGTGCAGCCTTGATGCTGCAGTCACTCAGAGCCGGGGAATTCTCGATAAAAGGGCCAGCCTCACAGCCCTGCCTCAGACAAGGATGCTTGATTCAGCTGAACTGTCAGCTCTGCCTGTGTACGTGTGTGTGGGGGGCGTGTTCCCAGTCCCCACTTAGGGATGCCCGGGCTGAGCTGCCAGGTGAGGCTAGGATGGAGGGCTGGGCGGCTCCCAAGACATGTGCAGAAGAGCATGTTGCTCCTCAGCTCTGATATGTGCCACCTCCTTGGGGACTTGAGGAGAGACATGTAGACACATTTGAGGGAAAATATGCTTGCTTCTCGGCTGTGCACTTGCAGCACAGGCCTGGGGGACTTGGAGGAGAGATGTGGAGAGATGTGGGTGAGAGACAGGAAGGGTGGTGATGGCAGCCATGATCTCCATTTGTACTTTGATTTTGCTACCTTCATGTCAAACCTTCCTGTTCCCTTCTCCCCCCAACCCCCTCCCTGAGATCCCCATCAAAAGGTGTCTTGGACTGTGGCAAGCCTATGGACCTCAGCGGCCCTGCTGGGCTAACTCTGTTTGCCTGGACATGTACCCAAGGGGGATGGTAATGGGTGTTTACGGGAAACTGATCTTCTTTCTGCTCTTCTCTCTCCATCACACTCAGTCTATTGATGTTCTGTTATGGCTGGTCTCTGAGAGCACAGATGGCTGGACCCCTTTAGAGTGAAAGTATGGAGGCTTCGGGGGTCCCTGGATCTGCTCCTGGACACACACTCTGGTGTCAACCCAGAAACCAGCCCTGCTCCCAACCCAGGCATACACCATGGATGCAACAGTACAGGGAGCACTTCTTCAGCAAATGAGATTTATAAGTGAGAGACATGAAAGTTAACCTTGGAAAGGAAAATGTGCATTTCAAAATAATCTTTCCTTGACAAATGACAACATCCTCCACAATGCTGAGATTTGGGTATCAGCAGCCTCACCACAGCACCCTCTTGCTCCAGCAAGGCCCAAACCTCCCAAGGGCCCGGTGACCTAGTTGGCTACACTGGATGGGGAAAGGAACAAAACCCAGTAAGACTCCAAAGAGACTCCAAAGATATGTGTGTCCCCACGTTGGAAGCGGGGCCCATGAGTCAGCCACCTTCGCATATACGACAATGGGGGCATGAAAATAAAAGAACCAGGGGCAGGGCCTGTAGGGTGGGGGAGGGGGTGTGGGAGACAGTCTTGAAGGAGACAAAGCAGGAGGAAGGGGGTGGTGAGCAGGAGTGGAGTGTGATGTGGGGGGGACTATAAAGATGGAGGGGCTGGGGGTGTAGGAGTGTCTATGCGTCCCGGGATGTGCTATACCCACATTCAGGTCTTTGCTGATTATCTTTGTGCACATCCTGCTCAGGCCGGGCAAGGGCTCACTTAAGCTCTTTGGAGCCTCCAGGGCAGCTATTTCTGGGGTACCCTTTCTTCAGAAGCTGTGAGGTAAAAGGCATGGCCCCTGCCCTAATGGGGCCTGGTCTGTGCTGGGGAGACTATGCGGGATAAGGCCTCTGCTGGCCACACACCCAGGCCAACAGGGGCAGGGAAAAGCCCCCAGACACTGACACCTGCAGAGCATTTCCCTTTAGCCCTGCAGAGAAGAGGCCCTGCCCACGAAGGGGACTCACTCACTCTTGTTCATTCATTTTAGTTCATTCTGAATTCTGGTGATTACCTGGAAAGTCTCTCAAGGAACAGGAGCTGGTTCTTATTGCCATGATTTTACCATAGTCAACTAAAAACATAAATCTGTCCATCCTAGTGTCTAGATGTATCACCCCAAAAATTACACCCCTGGCCTGTGGCTCATGTGGGCAATACACTCATATGTTTTCTTAACCTATTTAATTCATGCAAAAGTTTTTGAAAGTTTTCAAAAAGATGACATTTTGCTTACTTGAAATAGTTATACATATTTTAGCATAAAACATACGTGGCAGTTATAAACATAATTGTATTGCTACACCTGCATGAACTTAATTTTTCATTCAATTTGTAGAAATATCCTGCATTTCCCCCAGTGCTGCCACTGAGACCACCGAAACACATCAAGACATCCATGTGTCACTCCAAAGAGAACTTCAGCCATGAATAAGAAGCCCAGAGGCCTCTTGTGCAAAGATTATTATTGTTTAAAACACAGATGCTGAATTAATACAACAGGGAAGAAAACAGCAGAATGTAGCAAGACGAGGAGTTTCAGAAAGACAGAAGCGCAGAGTGAAAGGCAATTATTTGCACGCTATGGAAATGGGGATGGCCAGGATGGCCTCTTACAGCTGCTGCATCTTGCAGGAACAGCAGGTGGTGTAACAACCTGGCAAAGGGAAACCATCTTCCCTAAGCTGACAAGTCATACTTGCAGGGCAGGCCCAGAGGTTGTTAGCTGTCCTGCTGTGACAGCTTTTGGCTGGATCAAGAATGGCTACTTCATGTACATATATCAACTGTAACTCAGTTGTAGACAAGGAAGGGAATTCTGGTACATGCTCCAATTTGTAGGAACCTTAGAGTCAGTGTGCTAAGGGCAATAAATTACCCAGACATGAAAAGAAAATGTAAAAAAAAAAAATAATAATCTTTTGTGAATATTCAGAGCAGTGAAATTCAGAAACAGACACAGAGTGTGGCCTTGTGATACTGATGATGACCTGAAGAAAGGGACCCGGTGGGCACTTCAAGCAGACAGATATCCAAAGTGCAAATGCCCTGACACTGAAAATGTGTGTTATTTTGAGCAAAGTTAATAGGACCAATGTCTGTGTGGGCGTGGGTTGGGGTGGTGGTAATTAAAATGAAATACTGACCTGTGTCATGGTTATAGGATAATCTGCCATAAAAATGGTAATTTCATTTTCCCCTGGTTTAACGCCACCTACGAAGTAAGCTCTGTCTGAGGAAACAATCTGTTCAGTAGCCACAGGGGGATATGGGCACTGGAGGTGGCAACAAATAAATACACAAATACCTCAAGGCCATGAAGGCCTAAGTGAGAGTCCACCAGAAAAGCCCCACAGTGCCGGCGGCGGCTACACCCACCAAACTGTGAACATGAGGAACAGTCTGAGCAACAGTTTCAAAAGAGAAAAGTGGGCCTCCCCGGTGGCGCAGCGCTTGAGCGCTGGGTTGTGAAGCTGCCCGCTGCCTCTGCGGCGCTGGTTCGATCCCCGGCTGCTCCCCAGTCACCGGAGGAGGATCCCACGTGGCGTGCAGACCTCTCCTGCCGCCCGCTGCTCCCCTCAGCAGTGTATTTCATCAGTCTGCCTGTTCTGTTCCCCGCTCTGTCTGTGGTGAATCCTCTCACCCTCCCGCGCCTCTGGTCTGTACCCCGGTTCTTGTATAAATAAATAAATCTTTAAATAAAAACTAACAAGTAAATGAAAAGATCTTTAATGCTGGTGATTTGAATAATTAATATCAAAGGGGCCCACTTCTAAAGCAAACCACACAGTCAATGCCATCCTGATCAAAATCTCGATGGCAGTTTTTCTAGAAACAGAACTAGCCATCCTGACATGTGTGTGGGGCACAGAGGACCAGGAGGACCAAAAACATGCTTGAGAGGGAAGCTGGAGGCATCTTGTCTCTGGACTTCAATCTGTTCATTGGACAATAAGTCTCAACTTAAAATTAGAGTGTATTAGATAATAAAAGGGAAGATTTGCACCCAGGAAGCAGCCTGACCCACTTACTTCCAAAAAACAAGTTTGAATTTAGTTTAGTGGAGAGGAAGCATGAGCAGGGAGGGACTTTCACTCCAGCCCATCTTGACCTAATCATGTTGAGGGTTCATCACCTCCATTAAAAAAATATATTTATTTATGCATACAAGAACTGGGGTACAGTCCAGAGATATGCGGAGTGAGAGGATTCACCCTAGGCAGAGTGGGGAGCAGAACAGGCAGACTGACTGAAACACACTCCTGAGGGGAGCAGCGGGGAGTCAGGAGAGGTCTGCTGAGCCATGTGGGCAGCTCCTTGGCGGGGATCATAATCGTGCTGCAGTGGCTGTGGACAGCCACATAGTGCTGCGTCTTAACCCCTTGCACCACCAGGGAGGTCCTATCTCCTCCTTTCTAAAGATCATCCTCTGGAGGTGTAAAGTCTGAGCACCCCGGCTTAACTCTTCATCATCTGCCTCCAGGGCTGACAGTGGGGTGAAGAGACGGGCTTCCCCTTTGGGGATGCTGTTCAGACTCGGTTTCGGGGGTGGGGGGGTTGCTCTCCTGCCTGCCAGATCTGGGGCGGGGAAGGGATGTCAGCCCTAAAATATGTTACCCTGCGGTCCCCAAACTCTAAGGCATCTCCCTGTGATAAACACGCAGGTCGGGGGAGCCCCACACCAGGGACAACCACTTGGCACTATGGCGCCAGGGGCAGAGGCCGTCAGAGGAGGCAGGAAACGGAGGGGTCACGTTCAGGAATGAACCTAGACCCCTAAGTTCCTCCAAGCCCAATAACAAGCCATTAAAGCTCCCCAGTTTCCCACAGGCAGCCCTCCCCGCACCGGGTCTTCGAGGGGACCCTCTCCCCGGGCAGCCGCCACGGGGAATGTTCTCACTTTCCCTCCCCTTTGACTCGCCTCCTCTTCTCCCGACCGCAGAAGTCCCCCCCCCCCGGTCCAAGAAGATGGGTCCTGTTGAAACTGGGCTCACACCAACACGGACTTCACTCTGAGTCTCGGGCTGGGACGCGCTGGCCTGGAGAGGTGGCTGGGCTGAGTGCGCATGAGCGGTGGGAGGGGTCAGGCAGGTGGGGCAGGGGAAGGTGTGCGGGCCCAGCACACCTGAGCGCCTCCTGCTAAGCGCCTCCAGGCTTACAGTCTGGAAATTCCAACTGAAATGGAGGCAAGTAACCCATGTCTTCTCCAAAAATAGAGCCATGGAAAATTTCAGGAAGCCATTAAAGTGGCAAAACGTGTCTATTTGGAGTTGAAAACTTGCTCAGGATTCTTTAGCAGTGACCACTGATGACTACAAACCAGCCCCTCCCGTAATAAAGACAGAATGGAAGCAGACTGCTCCTTTCTGGCTGGGTGCGCTTTGCACCCCGGCTCCTCCCTCCCCCCTCCACCTTCCCCAGCAACACACGGCGCCCTCATCTCTCTGTTTTCTCAGCATTACCGATTCTCGCCACCAGGGGGCGGGGTCTGCCTTTTTTTTTTTTTGCACCGTGTGTATCATGGCCCTTTTTGTGCCCCCGAACATTTATTTCTTAGCCTTCTTGCACCATCCACCCTGTAACTGTTACATTTTATTTTATATATACTATATACTGTAATTTATTTAACCATTCCTCCAGGTTTTCATTTACATTGTTTCCAATGATTTGTTACTGTAAAGAAATTGCTGGTGAATATTTTTACACATAAAGAATTTTTTTTCTGTATTTGAAAGCATTTCCCCTCAAAAAAAAAAAAAGACTATGTCAAGCAGTCTAAATATTCTAAATTCACAGTTCTCTGCAGAAGGATGGTGCAAATTTATACTTTCCTTAGGAATGAATGAAAGTCCATATATCACCTCACCTTCGCCAATATTTCACTCTATCAAGGGTTTTAATACAAACAGTGCAAGACAACCAAGTCCACAAAAAAGTTTCACTCTGTCTCTGGTGAATTTTCTCACCCCCCCCAAGGACCTCCGGCTTACACCCCAGTTCTTGTATGCATAAATAAATAAATCTTAAAAAAAAAGCACAAAATAAGCAGCATTACCTCAATATTACTAACAAATGGAAAAAAAATAACCTGGAATTTTAGGAGCTGAAATAGGCGAGTAAAGGAATAAAATGAGCAGGATGACCAGATGCTCCCAAATACACCTCTTCTGATCACAGGATGAGATCACAGGTCTCCATGGCAGCTGCTGCCTCAGGAGCTCTAGAAACCTGAACCAGGACAGAGAGAAGCTAATAAAACCTCCCCCGCCTCATCCTGTTTTCTCCTTCTCCATCCTTTGGCTGCATGCAGGCTATGGACAGAGGACAAAACCATCACATGAGGATCTGTAGCACCTGCTCCTAAATAAATTATCATGTGGATGCCGCCCAGCCAGAGAGACTGAGACTGAGAAAGGGGTGGATTTTAGAGGACTGAGCACCTGGAATTGTAGGTTTCATATGTTAGAGCAGGGGGGTTCATTTACTGTGAGCATTACAAACGATTTCTTGAATAATAACTACATCATGGACGCCTTGTCAAATGTGTTATCTTTTCTTATTCAGTCAGTGCACCCATTCTATGCCGTTCTTATTACTACCATCTTAAAGGAAGTGATTTGCCCATCATGTATATCCTTCCAAAGTTGAGATTATTGCTCTCCATAGAGGTGTTTCTCAATAATAACTGTTGTCTGAAACTTCTGGAAATTCTTATGAACCCAAAACTCCACTTGGCTCTAAACAATATCTCCAGTTTCACTGTTACATTTTTCTTTAAACAAAGAGAAATGGAAAATCCATGACGTGTGGCTTCTGTCGACTGTTCAGTTTATGTTTGCCATAAACTGTGTTCTGCTTGTCGGTAAATGCACTCATTATCTAAAGGAGAAAGATAACGATATCATCTTTATAGATCACACAGTGGGACAGTGTGATGTTACAGAGAGCAGAGAGAGCAAAGAGAAGACTGGGAGGAGGCACATGGAGCAGAGAGATGTGTGAAGAAGAAGCTGTTCTTGCTTCTCGGCCTTGGACTTATACCAGGGATGTGGGGGACATGGAAAGAGACCATGCCTGGCCCCTTCGGCCCCTTCCCGATAGGTCCCACCAGGAAATGCCTTAGGCTTGTGGTCAGATTTTAGGCCTCAGTGATCCTGCTTTGGGCCTGTTGGGATGGGCATTTACCCATGAGGAGACGGGTAAGTTTGGTTGCTTTGTGTGGAAACTACTTTAACTATTCTGTTGATTGCACACTAATTATTGCACATGAATTGTATTAAAATGCTTTTCTATAGAAGGTCTCATGCACTAGAGCATGTTTTTTCTTGATGACACAGATGGCAGAACACATTTAAAGCATGGGGTTCCATGGTGCCCCTCATTCTGCCCACTCACAATCATGTCCCTTGCTAGCCAGTGAAAATAGTTAAAAATAAGACAAAGATTTTTTCCCCTACTCTGCTCTGAAGATGCAACATTTTCAAATTTGTGCTAAGGGAAAATTGCATGAGCTGGCAGCATTTCTGGAAGAAAAAGCAGCCAAGGGTGGATCCCACAAATAGGAGTAAAGACAATAGGAAAGAGAAGTTAACAGTGTCCATTGCCACTAAATAAATTGGAGCTACTGTCTTCCCGCTGCCTCTCTTGTTTAAACAGTGTAATTGTATAGTTGGATCTTGCAAGTCCCAGGAGGGGTCCTGTGTATCAAGACTCTATCTCCACTGCTCCTGGTGCAGTATCTGGTCTATAGTAGTTGTTCAAAGGGCCTTACTGCATTGAACGGATGAACTGAGTTTCACTCTGGATCAAGAATCAAGATTTTCGTAACTAACTCAAGCCCCTCACCTCGTCATGATTTTCCCATGTCCAATCGTTGTTCAGTCACCTCAGTGAGCTGCAGATTTAATGCACAAGTATCTGTCACGAGTCAAAAACATCAAGAAGAATGTGGCAGAAAAGATCAGAAAGTCTTAGAATATGAAGTCTCTCTGGCCTGGCATGACTGGTTATTTCCTATCAGAGCAGTTCAGTTGCACATTGTTTTTGAGATATTACTTTGCTCCAGATACAGTGTGAGTTTCTGAGACTCCAGTTCATTTAATACCTGGTCCTCATGGCACAGAGCTCACTGAGCAAGACTATACACACAAACAGAAAAGCAGGATGAAGTGGAGTCAAAACAAACTATTAAGTGTGCACAGCATGGAGGGGACAGAACCAACAAGGACCTCTCCTAGCACTGGGGTGCCTTGAGGGAGGCAGGGCTTGGGTGGGTCTTCAGGGCAGTGTGACAAATCAGTGATGTAGGGAAAGAACTTGTCTGTGCCTGGGAGAGGAGGCCCCCAGCTCACCACAACAGGGAATAGACCCCCTGCCTGAGGGCCTGGTTGACCTGGAAACATTCTGCATCACTAGGAGGCTTGAGGTGCTCCCCATACATTGCCTGGGGGCAAGCAAAATGTGGCTTCAGTGGCTGGTGGTGTTTTGTTTTTTCCAGCCTGGGCTATCAGAGGTGCAGCTGTCATTATCCGACTCTGGGAGGGCTCGGCCACTCATCTCCTACCTGGGCTGTTCTAGCTGCCATTGCCTTCCTCAGGAGACTGTGGGTGAGTAGGCAGTTTCCCAGAAACACACCCATTTTGAAACAAAGAGAGCCTGTTTCATGCAATAACTTTGGATTTCAAGAAGGGTATGATATGATCATTTTTCTTTTCTCTCTAGGAGGTTTCTAATACAATGTTGAGGTTATGATCCTTACATGGTAGGGTAAATGTCTCATTTTAACTATGACCAGCATCTCTAAGATCCAAGGCAAGGGGTCAGATGGTTTTACAAAGTCATTGTTTGTTTGTTTGTTTTTTACCTCACTGAGACCAAGCACTTTCTTGAGACAAAAGAACACTTAATTCATGGACCATGAGAAGGACAGGAAAAGAGAGAGAATAAGATCTTATTTTGCAGTTTGCCTGTTCCTAGACTCTCATCAGAGATCTGAAGTTTGGGTCTTCCTAGGTGTTGAGTCTCAGTGCTACCACCACCAAGGCCCACTGCTAAAGCCTGGGCTGAATCCCCAGACAGAGAGCTGACTCACATGGCACAGCAGACCTCTCCTGTCTCTCCACTCCTCCCCATAGCACTGGATTTCAGTAGATCTGCCTGTTCTCTTCCCCACTCTGTCTCTGGTGAATCCTCTCACCCCTGACCCTGTACCTCTGGCCTGCACCCCATTTCTTTTACACAAAAATAAAAAGACAAAAGAAATCTGAAGTTTGGAGTTTAGCTCAAAGAAATCTGCATGTCCACTCTGTAGTTTTCTTTTGCAAAATTAATTTCAAAGAGGAATTTAGATTCTTAAGGTATCTCTAAAATGTGTATAACTCCAACAATTTAGACATTTGATAAACCAACCAATAAACATCCTATAGAGCTGACTATCAAGTCCAAATTAACCAGTTTTTTTTAAGATTTTTTATTATATTTATTTTTTTAAATTTTAGTTTTAAATTCCCCATACAAGTGCAACCCCTTATTTTGACACCAATCCCTCCTTTGTCTGCCCCTCCATAGTGTGTCTGTGGTTCATAGTTGTTTGTTGATTTTTATTTTTTCTTTCTTATAGTTATTCTTTTTCCTGGTCCCTCATATAGGTTTTCTAGATTCCTGCTATGAGTAAGACCATCCAGTATTTTTCTTTTTCTTTCTGGCTTATTTCGCTGAGCATCATCCCTTCCAGCTCCATGCATGTTGCTGCAAATTGCAAGTGTTTATCTTTTTTGAATGCTGAGTAATATTCCATGGTGTATATGTACCACATCTTCTTGATCCAGTCATCTATTTTTGGGCATTTGGGTTGTTTCCAAAGCTTAGCTATTATAAATAGTGCTGCTATAAACATAGGGGTACAGGTGCTCTTTGGAATTAATGTTTCTGTGTCCTTTGGGTAAATACCCAGGAATGGAATTGCTGGATCATATGGAGGGTCTATCTGCAGTAGGTAGAGAAATCTCCACATAGCTCTCCATAGTGGTTGGACCAGTTTGCACTCCCACCAACAGTGCAGGAGAGTTCCTTTTTCTCCACATCTTCGCCAATATTTGTTGGTTCCTTTTCTCCACATCTTCGCCAATTTTTTTCATATGTCTGTTTTTATTAATATGTGCCATTATCACTGGTGTGAGATGGTATTTCATTGCAGTTTTGATATGCATTTCCCTGATTGCAAGTGATGATGAACATTTTTTCATATGCCTGTTGGCCATTTGTATTTCCTCTTTGGAGAAGTATCTCTTTAGCTCTTCTGCCCATTTTTTGACTGGATTATATTCTTTGCTTTTGATGAGTCTCATCAACTCTTTGTAGATTTTTGTGATCAGTCCTTTATCATTAGTGTTGTGTGCAAAAATGTTCTCCCTGTCGGTGGGGTTTCTCTTTGTTTTGGTTATTGTCTCTTGCTGTGCGGAAGCTCTTTAATTTGATGTAGTCCCAGCTGTTGATCTTTGCCTTCGCTATCACTGCTTTGGGTGATGTGTCTGTAAAGATGTCTTTGAGGTGCATGTCATGTACTGTTTTGCTTATATTTCCTTCTATATATTTTATGGTTTCAGGTCTTATGTTCAGTTCTTTAATCCATTTTGAGTTGGTTTTTGTGCATGGTGTGAGGTAGTAGTCAAGCTTCATTCTTTTGCATGTGACCCAGTTTTCCCAGCACCATTTATTGAACAAACTTTCTTTGCTCCAGTGCATATTTGTTGCTCCTTTGTTGCCCCTTTGTCAAAGATTAGTTGACCATAAATCTGTGGGTTATTTCTGGGTTTTCTATTTGGTTCCATTGGTCCGTGCATCTGTTCTGGTTCCAATACCATGCAGTTTTGATTATTATGGCTTTGTAGTATAGTTTGAAGTCTGGGAGTGTGATGACTCCATTCCCTTTTTTTTTTTTTTTTTTTTTAGGAGGATTTTGGCTATCCGGGGGTTTTGGTGGATGCATATGAATTTCATCAATTTTTTTTCTATTTCTTTGAAGAATGACATTGAAATTTTAATTGGAATAGCATTAACTCTTTAGATTGGTTTTGGTAGGATGGCCATTTTGATAATGTTAATTCTTCTGATCCATGAGCAGAGGATGTCTTTTCATTTCTTTGTGTCTACTTCTATTTCTTTTAACAGTGCTTTATAATTTTCTTTGTATGGGACCTTTACTTCTTTTGTTACATTTATTCCCAAGTATTTGATTTTTTTAATGATAAAAGAAATGGTTTTCTTGATTTCTTCTTCTTCAGATTTATTGTTTGTGTATAGGAAGGCTACTGATTTTTGTGCATTGATTTTGTATCCTGCCCTTTACTAAACTGATTGATTAGTTGAATTGTTTTTCTGTGGAGTTTTTGGGGTTCTCTATGTATATTATTATATCATCCACAAATAGTGATAATTTGACTTCTTCCTTGCCTATTTGGATTCCTTGTATGTCTTTCTCTTGTCTTATTGCTCTGGCTAGGACTTCCAGTATTATTTTGAAAAGCAGTGGTGAGAGTGGACATCCTTGCCTTATTCCAGATCGTAATGGGAATGCTTTCAGCTTTTCACCATTGAGAATGATATTGGCTATGGGCTTGTCATATATGGCCTTTATGATGTTGAGGTATGTTCCTTGTATCCCGAGAATTTTAAGGGCCTTTATCATAAATGGGTGTTTTACTTTGTCGAATGCTTTCTCAGCATCTATGGATATTATCATCTGGTTTTTGTATTTCTTTTTGTTGGATTGCATTGATGTGTTGGATTACATTGATTGATTTTCAGATGTTGAACCATCCTTGTGTCCCTGGAATGAATCCTACTTGGTTGTGGCAAATTATCTTATGGATGCATTGTTGGATTCTGTTGGCAAGGATTTTGTTGAGGATTTTTGCATCAGTGTTCATTAGGGAGTTTGGTCTGTAATTTTCTTTTTTTGTGCTGACTTTGTTGGGTTTTGGTATTATTGTAATGTTGGATTCATAGAATATATTTGGTAGTATTCCTTCTTTTTCAATTTTTTGAAAGATTTTGCGTAGGGCAGGCACTAATTCACTGCTGAACATTTGATAGAATCCATTTGTGAAGCCGTCTGGGCCTGGGGTTTTGCTTTTGGGGAGTGATTTGATTACTGCTTCAATTTTGAGCTTGCAATTGGTCTGTTTAGTTGTTCTATTTCTTCTCTGTCCAGTTTTGGATGACTATATCATTCTAGGAATTTGCCCATCTTTTCTAGGTTGTTGAATTTGTTTGCATAAAAGTGTTCATAGTAATCTCTGATTATTCTTTTGATTTCTACTGAGTCTATTGTGATTTCTCCTCTTTCATTTATAATCCTATTTATATTTTTTTCATCTGTTTTTTCTTTGTGAGTCTTGCTAGAGGTATGTCTAGTTTATTTTTTCAAAGAACCAACTTTTGGTTTCATTGATCTTTTGGATTGTTTTTTTAATTTCTAATTAATTTATTTCTCCTTTGATTTTTATTATTTCCTTTCTTCTACTGGCTTTAGGGTTTTTTTGTTGTTCTTTTCCTAGATCTTTGAGATGTGATATTAGGTTATTTCTTTGAGCTCTTTCTTGTTTGTTGATGTGAACCTGTATTGCTATATATTTTCCTCCTATTACTGCTTTTGCTGCATCCAATACATTCTGGAAAGTGTTGTCCTCCTTGTCATTCAACTCAAACTATTTTTTAATTACTTCTTTGATCTCCTCATTAGTCCAGTGGTCTTCCAATGATGTGGATTTCAATCTGCATGAAGTGGGAGAGTTCCTTGTTTTCTTTTCATAATTTATTTCTAGCTTGATGCCTTGATGATCAGAGAAGACAGTTGGAATGATTTTGATGTTGATGTATCTGTTGATGTTTGTCTTGTGGCCCAGTATGTGATTGATTCTGGAGAATGATCCATGCACACTTTAGAAAAATGTGTACTCGAATTTTTTTGGGTGCAGTGTCCTATAGATATCTGTTAAGTCCATGAGTTCTATGTCTTTATTTAGGGCTCTAGTGTCTTTGTTTCATTTTTGTCTCATTGATCTGTCCATTGGTGAGAGTGGGGTGTTGGAGTCTCCCACTATATATGTATTTTCCTTAATATCTGTTTTCAGAGCTGATAATAATTGTCTAATATATTGTGGCGTCCCTTCATTTGGTGAGTATAGGTTGATGAGTGTTATTTCTTCCTCATGTATTGTCCCCTTGATCATAATGTAGTGTCCATCTATGTCTCTTTTTTCTTTTTAAATTTGAAGTCTGTTTCATCTGATATAAGTATGGCTGTTCCTGCCTTCTTTTTTTTTTAAATAATAAATTTTATTTTTATATTCCCCCATACAATTGCAAACGCCCCATTCTGAACCTAATCCTTCCCCTCCCACCCCCCACCCCCCAAAAAGTGTCTCTGGTTCATAGTTTTTTGTTGATTTTGATTTTCACTTTCTTATATTCATTTTCCTGGTCCCTTATTTAAGTTTTCTAGATTCCTGCTATGAGTGAGACCATCCAGTATTTTTCTTTTTCTTTTTGGCTTATTTCGCTGAGCATGATCCCTTCCAGCGCCATCCATGTTGCTGCAAATTGCATGTGTTTATCTTTTTTGAATGCTGAGTAATATTCCATGGTATATATGTACCACATCTTCTTGATCCAGTCATCTATTTTTGGGCATTTGGGTTGTTTCCAAAGCTTAGCTATTGTAAACAGTGCTGCTATAAACATAGGGGTGCAGGTGCTCTTTGGAATTGATGTTTCTGTGTCCTTTGGGTAAATACTTAGCAGTGGAATTGCTGGATCATATGGAAGCTCTATGTTTAGTAGGTCCAGAAATCTCCACACACCTCTCCATAGTGGTTGGACCAGTTTGCACTCCCACCAACAGTGCAGAAGAGTTCCTTTTTCTCCACACCCTCGCCAACATTTGTTGTTGCTAGTTTTTTTAATATGTGCCATTCTCACTGGTATGAGATGGTATCTCATGGTAGTTTTGATTTGCGTTTCCCTGATTACAAGTGATGTTGAACATTTTTTCATATGTCTGCTGGCCATTTGCATTTCCTCTTCAGAGAAGTTTCTTTTTAGCTCTTCTGCCCATTTTTTGACTGGATTATTTTCTTTGTTGTTGCTGAGTCTCATCAGCTCTTTGCAGATTTTTGTGATCAGTCCTTTATCATTAGTGTTGGGTGCAAAAATGTTCTCCCAGTTGGTGGGGTTTCTCTTTGTTTTTGTTATTGTCTCTTTTGCTGTGCAGAAGCTCTTTAATTTGATGTAGTCCCAGCTGTTTATCTTTGCCTTCACTATCACTGCTTTGGGTGATGTGTCTGTAAAGATGTCTTTGATGTGCAAATCCCGTAGTGTTTCGCCTATATTTCCTTCTATGTATTTTATGGTTTCAGGTCTTATGTCTAGTTCTTTAATCCATTTTGAGTTGATTTTTTGTATGGTGTGAGGTAGTGGTCAAGCTTCATTCTTTTGCATGTAGCGACCCAGTTTTCCCAGCACCACTTATTGAACAAACTTTCTTTGCTCCAATGCATAGTCTTTGCTCCTTTGTCAAAGATTAGTTGACCATAAATCTGTGGGTTTATTTCTGGATTTTCTATTCGATTCCATTGGTCTGTATGTCTGTTCTTGTGCTAATACCATGCAGTTTTGATGATTATGGCTTTGTAGTATAGTTTGAAGTCTGGGAGTGTGATGCCCCCATTTCCTTCTTTTTTTTTCAGTAGAGCTTTGGCTATTTGGGGTTTTTGGTGATTCCATATGAATTTCATCAATAATTGTTCTATTTCTTTGAAGAATGCCATTGAGATTTTGATTGGAATAGCATTGAATCTGTATATTGCTTTTGGTAGGATGGCTATGCTGAATATGTTACTCCATTCTCTTCTTGCCCGTAATGTTTCCTCGGAGAACTCAGAAGTTAACCTGATTGTTTTTCCCTTATTATCTGTTTCTTCCTCCTTGCCAGTTTCATTATTTTTTCATTGTTGTGGACTCTTGCAAGCTTTGCTATTAAGTGTCTTGCTGTAGTTTTCTTTTCATTGTGGTAATTGGGAGTTCTTCTCACTTCTTGTATGTCTTTATTCATCTCCTTTTTCATGCTTGGGACATTTTCTTCAATTATCTCCTTGAATAATTTCTCAGTTCCTTTGTCTCTCTCCTCATCTTCTGGAATGCCTACATCTCTTACATTTCCTCTCTTCATGAAGTCTGATAATTGTCTAAGAGTCTCCTCATATTGCTTCATTTGCACTTCTCTCTCCCTTTCTCTTTTGGCTCTTTTTATTTCTATAATACTGATCTATTCTTCCATTTTATCAATTCTGTTTTCATTGCCTTTCCCAGATTTCTTTATCTCCTCTAGTAATAATTTTATCTCCTGCATTTCTTTTCTTTCCTTTTTTAAGGTCTCAATTTCATTATTCAGTTCAGTGATTATTTATCTCAAATCATTTTTTCATTTTTGTTTTCTCTCTGTTTTTTTAATCAGGATGATTATTAAATCTCTATCTGATAGGCCAGGAAGTTCTTCCATGTCATTGTTGAGCTCTGGTGACTGTATTTCTTTTTGTGCTATGTCCTCCTGCTGGCTTGCTTGGTTATTTATATTTTTCTTCTCCCTGTTGTTTGCTTTCTAATTATTTCTATGCCTTGGGACGTTGTGCCACTGGTGTTGGCAGTCATCTCTTTGGAGTGCTCCTTTTGGGGTGTCAGAAACTGTTTACCAGACTAAGACCAACACTGGTAGGCCAAAACTCCACAGGGTGTTGATGCTATGTTGCTGGGCTCTGTTCCTTATATTTCCCTCCCTCTGTATTTACTCAATTGCAACAGGGAATCAGTTAGTTGGAGATTTAGTTCTGGTCATGAGGTGGCGCCAGAGACGGGTACTTGCTGACCTGTGCTTTTTCCCAGTGGTTCTCTGAGTAGTGGAGGGGGGGAGGAGGGGAGCACCTCAACACAGGGGCTCTTATTCAAGCTGAGTGCTTTGTCTGCCCCATGTTCACCTGGTGTTGTGCCCGCAGCTATATGGATCCCGCACCCTGAATTCTGCACTCTAGGTCTCAGTTCCAGGGCTATCAGATTCAAAATGCTGGCTGTCACCCTGTGCAGTACTCACTGCTATTGTGCATCCCATGCCCTGGATCCTGTGCCTTGCTCTCAGTTCCATGGGGTCTTGCTCCACACCTTATTTCCCTTCTTACCCCTGTTTCCCTGAAGTTGTTTTTGGGATCCCTGGTTTCCAACTATAGGGTGTTGGTGATTTTTTTTTTTTGTCGCTAGGTGGTGCCACAGATCTTTCCTAGTGTCCTTTGGGAACTTTTTTCACCCCGTGGGTCAGGGGAGCAGAGTGGGATTGGTGGGGTGAAGCACCTCAACAGCATGGGGGTGCTGTGTAAAAATATTTAAAATGGATTGTTGAATGCAAAGGATAAAACAGTTACTTTGTAATATAAATATTAACATTTTTCTTTATTATTTCATAGGTTTAGTAGGTATTGTATTTGTGAGTTCACTTTCATTATATTAAACACTTTTTGTTTCTCATGTATTTCTATTAATTCTGAAAGAAATGTAAAGATTATTTTTTTTTAACTATTGTTTATTGCCATGCTCTCAAAATAAGGAAAAATAGACCTACTGATGTTTGGGAACTTTTTTTTTTTTAAGATTTATTTATTTATACAAGCACTGGGTACAGTCAGAAGTGCGGGAGGGTGAGAGAATTCACCAGAGCCAGAGAGGGGAGCAGAACAGGCAGACTGACGAAATACACTGCCGAGGGGAGCAGTGGGCGGCAGGAGAGGTCTACGTGCCATGTGGGACCCTCCTCCGGTGGTCGGGGAGCAGCCGGGGATCGAACCGGCGTTGCAGAGGCTGTGGGCAGCTTCGCAATCCAGCGCTCAACCGCTGGGCTACTAGGGAGGCCCCTGTTTGGGAACTTTTAATAGGTCAATATTAGACTCTTCCATTCTCTCATTTGTGATTAAATCTCTGTCTCAGTGTTTATCACTTCATACCATTTGTTCATTTGGTGGAAACCACTTACATTTGAACACTATCTTTCAGGTCACAATTCAGTCTTGTTTATTTGATGATTAATCTGTCCATTGATTTTTAAATTCTGATAGCTACAATAATATGTATATTTATACTTTCTATTTTTCAAATATTTCTGATCTTTTGATATCATATGATTTTTTTTAAAGATTTATTTACCCATACATACAAGAATTGTGGTACAGGCCAGAGTTGCAGGGGTCAGGTGGATTGACTGAAATACACTGCTGAGGGGAGCAGCCAATGAGTCAGGAGAGGTCTACTGCATCATGCTGGCCAGGGATCAAACTCCTGCTGCAGTGGCTGTGGCTAGGTTCATAGGTTGTGTCTTAACCCCTTGTACCACCAGGGAGGCCCAGCATATGATTTTTAAAATACATATTTTAATTCTTCTTGGAGTCATTTTTGCATTTTAAAATATGTGTAACAAGACCCTGTAGATACTTTGATAATGACTGCTCCCACATGACTGGCAATTATTCAATTAAACCTTGAGAGGCAAAGCAATAGTATAATGTAATTTTTTGCAGAATAACCTCAGTGTATTGCTCCTATGGGTAGATAAAATGGAATATACATGGACAATGGGTGCTGAGAGTCAGGGTTTTTCATCAATTCATAGACATCATGTGATATCTCAACTGCAGTGTAACAGGAAAAATGAGAAGAGAACCTTATATTTACTGCTTTCAATCATCCTAACAGAAATGATCAGAAGAAAGGGATTATGTTAAAGTCTTTGAAATTATGGTAATCTCTTTTTTTATTCCATACCTGAATTTTTCAGGAAGAATTTTATCTACTGTATTTTCAAAAGTCAATTTTATGGATCTATGTATATAAATATTTTGTTGTTGGGCCTCCCCAGTGGCGCAGCGGTTGAGCGCTGGGCTGAGAAGCTGTCCGCAGCCTCTGCAGTGCTGGTTTGATCCCTGGCCCCCAATGTGGGTCCCACATGCTGTGACAGACCTCTCCTGCCACGCCCGCTGCTCCCCTCAGCAGTGTATTTTGTCACTCTGCCTGTTCCATTCCCCACTCTGGCTCTGGTGAATCACCCTCCCATGCTTCTGACTGTACCAAGTGCTTGCATAAATAAATAAATAAATAAATCTGTATAAATAAATAAATATTGTGTTGCAAAAATAGTGCAAATCTATGACTTTTTTTTACTGGTTGAATTTTTATTTTTTAATTATTATTTTTTAATTTTATAAAAATATCAAAATCAACAAGTAACCATAAAACAGAGACACACTACGGGGGGAGAGAAGGGAGAGGATCAAAACAAGGGGGGGTGGGAATTGTGTGGGGACTATAACCAAGATGAAAATGCATACCTTGTGCAAAAAAGAAAAATGATGTAAAAAATCTATGGAAATTTTTTAAAATACTTATTTATTTATCATACAAGAGCTGGGGTACAGGCAAGAGGTGTGGGTGTGGGTATGTGTGTGTGAGAGAGAGAGGATTCACCAGAGAGAGTGGGGAACAGAACAAGCAGACTGACTGAAACACTCTGCTGAGGGGAGCACTGGGTACAATAGGAGAGGTCGGCTGAACCATGTGGTAGCTCCCTGGCCAGCTGGGATAGAGCTCTTGCTGCAGAGGCTGCAGATTGCTTCATACTGCTGTACTTAATCCCTTGAGCCACCAGGGAGACCCCTATGGCAATTTTGTGACAAGACAATTTTCACTGTGATCACTTCTCTATTTAGCTTTAAATTCTTGCTGGCTGTTTCATGTTTGGTTAACCAAAGCTATCAGTTAAGTATACAGTCACCTTGGTCCCAAATGAAGGACATAAGTCAAGGTGAAGATGGAACTGGCCTGACTCTGAAGTTATTATGCATGAGAAAAATGCTCTTTGTTCAAAAGCACCTTTACTGAAACTGCAGCTTCTGGCAAATCACTAACTTTAAAGAAAGACAAACTTTAAGGTTTATAGCAGGGCTAAAACAGTTACATGATTATAAAGCTCTTAGTAGGGTAAATTTTGACAGCCCTCATTGTTCTCCTCAATGCATAGATCACGTCAGATAGATCCATTAGCCAGACACTTGCCCAGATCCTGGACATTTTTCCCTTAATAATTACATAAAATTCTCACTGAGAAGATCAAAGTTTGGACCACTCTTCTAGATCTCGCTGGAGACTGAGACTGATCTTCGTTCACCAGTCTTGATTCTTTCATAAAAACTCTTAATTAGTAGTAGTCTCCATTTATTTAGGTCAAGAATGTGTTGAACTTGATGCCCAAATGAGAATTAACATATGTGCCTCAACAAAAGATATCAGCTTTTCTTCTTTGGAAACCCTTTCTTTGAGCTGCCTTCATGGATTGATTTCTCAGGCTGTAGATCATTGGATTGAGTGTTGGGGGCAAAACTGTGTACATAATAGTGAGCAAAATATCCAGTGCACTTGGAGAGTCAGAAGGTGGCTTTAGATACTCAAAGACACAGGTTGAAATAAATAATATAACAACAGCGAGGTGAGGAAGGCAAGTGGAAAAGTCCTTAGCTCTGCCCTCAGCAGATGGCATCCTCAGCACAGTAGAGAATATTTGTGTGTAGGATACTTCAATCAAAGTAATGCAAAAAAAAAACCCACAATAGAGGAAAAGGCACTGACCCCACCTTCACAAAAGTACTCATTAGAACAAGAGAGCTTCAGGAGCTGGGGCATGTCACAGAAGAACTGGTGAATCTGGAAACCACAGAAGTGGATGTAGAAAGTTGCAGCTGTGTGCATGGCTCCAGTTATAACCCCACTGATCCAGACACCCAGGACTCCATGGGCACAGGTGCTGACATCCATGATGATTTTGTAGCGCAGTGGAAGGCAGATGGCAACATAACGATCATAAGACATCACTGTCAGCATGTACAGCTCTGAGGCAGCACAGAGAATGAAAGAAAAACCCTGTGCTATGTATTCCCCAAGGGAAATGTAGCCACTGTGCATGAATGTGTTGTAAATGGACCTTGGCACAGTCACGGAACAGAGATGCATGGACAAGTTCTAGCTCAGGCTTGGCAGAAAATCCCATTAGTCGAAACCCACTCATAGTCAAATTGGTCATAGTCCCTTTTAATTTTCCAGTGATGTTGGCTGCAAGACAAGATGGGGCTATTGGAAATCTGTTACTGAACCTAGTAATCCATCTGGACTCAATGAAGTTAGGGATAAAGTTACTTGAAGAAATCACCACTTCATCATTGATGTGAAGGAAGTTATTTATAGTAATTATCAAGAGGAACAATTTGACCCCATCATGGAAATACTGATAAAGAGGATTATAAATTTCAGTATTGCCCATTTAAATCAAAGAACATGAAAAATGTATATTGGAATAAATTTAATACAATATATTTTAAAATATATAAACTTGCTAATAGTACTAGACCATTGAATGTTGATTTATATAAAAAGTTTTATACAGTTCATATACTCACATTTTATTTTTTTTAAGATTTATTTATTTTATTTATACAAGCACTGGGTACAGTCAGAAGCATGGAAGGGTGAGAGAATTCACCAGAGCCAGAGCGGGGAACAGAACAGGCAGACCGACGAAATACACTGCTGAGGGGAGCAGCGGGTGAGGCAGGAGAGGTCTGCATGCCATGGAGGACCCTAGCTGGCAGGTGGGGATTGAACCAGTGCTGCAGAGGCTGAGGGCAGCTTCCCAGCCCAGCACTCAACTGCTGTGCCACCTGGAGTGGCCCTACTCACATTTTAAAATGTGTCTTAGCTACCTATTCTTTTTCATTAATCATTCTATTTATTCATACGCTACTCCAATTACAATGCATTTATTATTGCAATTTTATAATTTTCTTTTAATTTTAAGCAGTAGAATCCATGTTTTTAATTATTTAACTAAGCATATGTAGTCTCAATAAATAAAATTATAAAACATCAAATTGATGATGCTTATCAAATAATTGTAATTTATAACCATTATCCTAACATAATATATCATAAAAATTTGGTCTGAAAAATACTCATTTCTCAAGTTAATTGGAAAGGAATAGACCTTCCTCTGTATTTTTATGAGAATTAATATAACTAATACAAAGCTGAAAATTTCATTTACTTTGCTTTTTAGGTAATAAAATGTAGAACAACTGTGGAACAAATTTTTGTACCCAACACATTAGTTAAGATGCAAAGAAAAAATACTCAGTGCTATTAACTATGAGTAAAGCAACCTCATGGTCACATATATCTCAAAAGTTATGAATATAGATCTCAAAATCTTGTGCAGTCTTGTAAATCAAATTTACTTTTATAAAATTCATATAATTACAGATAATATGATCTTATTTCATGAAAAAAGGAAAAAGCTTAATATATGCATGTGATATGGTCCAATTTGTGCATAATATTTAGAAAAAAGCTTATGTTTAGGAAAACTTTGATGCACTCTGCATCTTAAGCCATGAAACTTTACACACAGATATGATTTTATTCAGTCATTTGGATGACTGGTATTCAGAAAACTCTCTATTTAAAATTAGGGCAGTAGCAAAATATTGACAAACCATAAGATAACTGAATAATATTTTCAAGATAATATTTGAAGTGACCTTAAAATTATCTCTTTGAAGTATTGTTAATTTGAAATGGAATTTGATAATTATTTGCATGACACAGAAGTAAAATATATTAATCAACACTATCTTCACAAGACATGTAGTACACATGAATGGAATACACAGAGAATATAAAGAGTATAAAGAAATAAAACATATAACAACAATGATTATTTCTGCATGGTGAGGCAATGACTGTGTTTATTGCTGTTTTATAGATTGTTAGTCTGACCCAAACATATAAGAAAATGAGCCTCCTTTTTTAGTTTTCAGCCTGAAACCAGTGTGTTCCTGTAATGATTTACTTATAAGCTGATGGTGATGGATGCTTCTGGCTTCTGTAGTGAACATATCACAGGGAAATTGTTTAAGTCTGTGATTGATAGAAAAAACTTGACATAGATGAGACAGTTCCTTAAATACACAAGTAAAACTTATTTGAAAATTGTGTCAGCTATTGTGTGTGTCTGTGTATTCCACAGGAATGTTAACATACTGCTAAGTATTATGAAGTAATTCCATTTTAGACAATATTAAAAGGGAATTTTGAAGGTGACCCCTTGCATTTCTAGAGGTGATCCTGACACATTTACTCATCTGGACATCATCTCTTGTAAACTTAATTCACCAGGTGAGGTTTCTGAAGCCTCCAAAAATTTCCTTTTCTACATGTCTGGGAGAAGGTTATTTATTTATGGAACCCAACCTAAAGAATTCATTTCCTATGTATTGAAATATTGCTTGATTTATCCAAGAGTATTTGTTTGGGTTTTCTGTTAATACAATCTACTTTTGTCAATGATTATACAGTGGACACATAGTGGAATAAAATGCAATTTTGTTATCTTTAGAGCTTTATATATATTTTTTGTATCTTGAATATATATGTATGTTATTGTAACATTAGATTATGTACAAACATGTATAAATAATTTATGTACTAACCCAATTGTGTGTTTGCATGTATGTGTGTATATGTGTGTATGTAAAAAAAAATAACTGTCACATTATGGATTATAAAGATTATAAGGGCCTCCCCTGGTGGCACAGGTGGTTGAGTGTAGCACTGTGAAGCTGTCCGCAGCCTCTACAGTGCTGGTTCGATCCCAGGTAGCCGGTGAGGGTCTCACATGGCACAGCAGACCTCTCCTGTCGCGCCTGCTGCTCCCCTTAGCTGTGTATTTCATCAGTCTGCCTATTCTGTTCCCCACTCTGGCTCTGGTGAATTCTCTCACCCTCCCGTACTTCTGACTGTACCCAGTGCTTGTATAAATAAATAAATAGATAGATAGATAGATAGATAGATAGATAGATAGATAGATAGATAGATAGATAAATAAATAACAAAAATAGTCCTTTGCAAAAAATAACATTTATGCTAATGGTGTGACTCATTGAGGACATTTAGTGAAATCTGGTTATCAGAGAAACTAACCATGTGGCTAGAATTGTGAAACATTTGCCTCATCCCAGACCTCTGAAGACCAGAGAGATATTGGAGGGTGAGTTAATTATCCCATAATTTATTCAATCTGGTCTGTGTAATGTGACCCAAAGTAAAACCTTACACAATAAGATTCAGGAAGTTCTAGATTGATGAACTCTAGATGGTTCTGGAAGGTGGTATGTGAAAGGAGTAAAGGAAATTAATTCTACTTGCTTTCCCATACCTTGACCAGCATCTCTTCCAATTTTCTGATTTGTATTTTTTTGAAGATTCATTTATTTATATAAGAACTGGGGTACAGGCCAGAGATGCAAGAGTGTTGAGAGAATTCACCAGAGACAGAGCAGGGAGCAGAACAGGCAGACAGACCAAAAACACTGCTGAGGAGAGCAGCAGGTAAGACAGGTGAGGTCTGCTGTGCCATGTGGGTATCTCCTTGACTGGCTGGAAATCAAACCTGCACTGCAGAGGCTATGGACAGCTTCACAGTGTGGCTCTCAACCCGCTGCACCACTGGGGAGGCCCTGATTTTTATTCTTTTTTTTAAGATTTATTTATTTATTTATACAAGCACTGGGTACAGTCAGAAGCACCGGAGGGTGAGAGAATTCACCAGAGCCAGAGTGGGGAACAGAAAAGGCAGACTAACGAAGTACCCTGCTGAGGGGAGCAGCGGGCATGGCAGGAGACATCTGCACGCCATATGGGACCCTCTCGCTGGTGGCCGGGGATCAAACCAGCACTGCAGAGGCTGTGGACAGCTTCACAGCCCAGCGCTCAAATGCTGCACCACCAGGGAAGGCCCCCCCGCTTAGTATTCTTTACACTAAAATATCTTAATGAGAACTGCAGCTTCCTGAGTTATGAGCTGTTCTTCAAAGTTATTGAAAAGAAAGAAATTAAACTACCTATTAATAGCTAGCAGTTGGAGAAGCACATTCAATTGGTGCCTGAGTAGAGTTGGCCCCATCAGAGGGATTTTCTGAACATGCAGGGTCTCGTTACTTGAGTCCTCAAGGGTCTAGTTGTTGTTTACTGGAACATTGTTGACCAAAAAATTATTTGGTGACAGGTTTATAATTAAAAACAGAAAAGAATAAAACACGAAGGAAATAGCTTTATAAATAGGCAATAGTCATTAAAAAACTTAAATGTTGCATTAGAAAATATTCACTGAAATCAATAAAAGAAAACAATAAGGTATGAATGAAGGAAACATAAAGATTTGAGACATTAAAAAAGAATGTAAAATACTGTTGATGTTATTAACAGCAATTTGAATGCAGTGACAATTTCTTGGAAGATTTTATAAGAATGAGACTTTACATGGAAACCATCTAAATTCTATTTAGTGCATTGTTAAGATTGAAAAGTTCATTTTATGAAATAATAGTCTGGGATAAGGCATATTTTGTGATAATGAGTTATCTAGTGTGAAATCTCCTAATTTGGTCTTAAAACAATGAGGTTATCTGCACCACAATTAAACTTTTATACTAGGCAAATCAGAGACCACAAACCCAGGTTTTGTAAAAATAGTTGTTAGTTACTTCCTCACTCAAAGTGAAATTATGTTGGCATTTAATGGTATAAGAGTAGGGGGTGTTTTGTTGCTTCATTGATAGTAATCTCTTAGTATTTAATGGACATGTCAACTTGACATTGTAATATTATTTAATTATGAATTAGGTTAATGACTTGCTAACACAATTAATAGAATTAAATTAAGTCTTTCTGTTGGATATTTTAGAATCACAAAACATAAATCATTTTTCAATAATGGCTCAATAAACAAAATAAGTCAAAACTCTATGTCTGATCATTAAACCAACTTAATGGAAAAAGTCTCCAAGAATAATCATTATAATTGCACATTTTTGTCCCAGGGTATTTACCAAGAACACTAAATACCCATAGCACCAAGAAACTCTACTTGTGCCAAAGAGATTTAATTGTCTAATCACCAGTGGCCAAAGAAAGATTGTAGTGCACTTGTTTTTTTTTCTCTATAGCTATTTTATTTGAACGTGGCTGTATTGCACAGATCAGGACTGAGCTGCTCATGGAGACATTCTCCTTAAGCTGAGGGAAAATATTCTTAACTATGCCATGGTAAGTTTCCTTGGGTTCTAAAAATAGAAATTACACAGAACAATGGAAAGCCCAAAAGTTATTGCTTTTGAGTGGATGTCTTAACAGCCATTGCTGGTAAAATATGAAATATTATATCTGAGAGATGATTATTTTGATAGAAGTTAGGAATATGTTAGAGAACATTGTAAACTTCTTCTCCAGAAGCATTTTATTTATTGCAATTCTCACTTCTTAACAACGTCTTATAATAGTGATTTATATATGAGATGTGAGATGTTTTCCACATCTGAAATTAAAGGTAAATTGTTCAAATATGCAGAAAAATTATAAATTGAGAATGGATTAAACATCTAATGAAAGCAAAATCACCACATTTTCCATTTCATACAGTGTAGACCAAAAAAAGGAAGCATACAATTGAAAGAACAAATAGGAAACATACTTCTTTTCCTAACCAGTCATCAGTCTTCTGATTTCTTTTAATTCACAGGGGAACATTCTGACATAGAGAAAATCAGAAGATCCTGGAATGGAAATGCCATTGGTCAATTTTTTAGAAATATAGAGAAAAACATTTAAAAGTAAAATAGCCAGTAACAATCATTAACTATAACAATATGTTAATATATTTAACAGACTTTGGTTATGTTTTTAAAGCAACATATCCATGGAAACATGAAGCATTGTTTACAAACATCCATCTTCACCTAAAACTATGATAGAGATCTTAGATTTTGGTTATTTAAAAAAATATTTATTTATGCATACAAGAACTGGGGTGTAAGCCAGAGATGTGGGAGTGAAAGGATTCACAGAGACAGAGTGGGTTGAAGAACGGGCAGATAAACTGAAATACAAAGTCTTGAAATAATATATAAAAAATAATAATTTGTTCTTTTCCAGAAAGAATATACATATGTGATCCTACCACTTGCTTGTACTAAGCTTACTTATGTCTTTATATTTTGAGTAAATCATTTTCATTATTATTTTAATAAATAATATTTTATTAAAGTAACATCTGCTTGTAAGACTGTACCTGATATGGGCCTCCCCAGTGGCTCAGGCCATTGAGCATTGCGCCATGAAGCTGTCCACAGCCTCAGCAGCGCCAGTTCTATCCCAGCCGGTCGGAGAGGGTCCCACATGGCGTGAAGGACCTCTCCTGTCGTGCCTGCTGCTCCCCTCAGCAGAGTATTTCATCAGGCTGACTATTCTGTTCTCTGCTCTGTCTCTGGTGAATCCTCTCACCTTCCTGTGCATCTGGCCTGTACCCGGGTTCTTGCATAAAAAAATAAAAAATAAACCTTAAAAAAAAAAAAAGACTGTACCTAATATAAGGGTCTATAATGACACCTCCTCAGATGTATATTACCAGATAACTTTCATCATAGTATATTCTACTGATTATGTTATTTTTGATTATTTACTAATTTGTTATGTACAGGATTTTATTTCATAATTGTTTTAATTAAAGTTTAGAATAAATGATATATTTACGTATATGAATCATATCATTCTTTTAAAATATACATGTTGAAGCTCTGTTCAAATCTTTCCTTTCTGGAAAACACTATTTTTCTGATCATTTTTTCTGATATTTTATGTTAATAAGTGATTTTTATGTCATAACTAGGTAATTAATAGGTACTACCAGTTTGGTATGTCATAATTGTAACTATTGAGAAAATAATGTTTAATTAGAAGACAAAACATAAGATTTTTCCTCATATATAAAGTTAAGATATTACATTGCAATAATAAAACCATGGTATTCAGTGTGGAACATGAATAGATAGAATGATTAATGAAAAAATAGGCAGCTAAGAAACATAGGTGTGAATATATGAACTAGATAAATCTTCAGTATGAATCAAAAGTAAATGGTCCATTTTGAAATTAATACAATTATATTTTAAAATATATTTTTTGAAATTTAATATATACATTATTTTTTCTTTCATTTGATGGAAGGAAATAATGAAATTTATAATCTTTTTGACCTAGGTTTCCATGAATGACTCAAAGTCATTGAAAACTGCACAAAATTACTAGTCCATAGAACTATTTATACATTTATAATAATGAAGTAATTGCCAGTGATTTCATGCCTCACTTCATTGAGTTCAAAAGGGTTAGAGATCAAATAACAGTAATTGACAATGGCTGCCATATTTTCTTGCAGTCAACATTACTCGGAGATTAAGAAGGACTATGGCTAATTTCACAATGAGTGGGTTTCTTCTGATGGGATTTTCTGCCAAACCTGAGGTAGAAATCTTACTTGCTTCTCTGTTCTTAGTCATATACTTTGTGACTTTAACTGGCAACATCCTCATTATCACCACAACTTCCATGGACAATAGTCTCCAGTCACCTATGTTTTTCTTCCTGAAACACCTCTCCTTACTGGATCTGTGCTACATTTCTGTGACTGTGCCAAGGTACATTTATAACTCTTTCATGCAGAATGGCTACATTTCCCTCTGGGAATGCATAGTGCAGTGTTTTGTTTTCATTCTCTGTGGTTTTGCTGAGCTGTCCATGCTCACAGTGATGTCTTACGATCGCTACATTGCCATTTGCTTTCCACTGCGCTACGAGATCATCATGGATGTCAGCAAATGTGTTCACAGTGTCTTTGGCGTCTGGATCAGTGGGGTCATTTCTGGAGTCATGCACACAACTGCCACTTTCTCGATACACTTCTGTGGTTCCCATATCATTCACCAGTACTTCTGCGACATCCCCCAACTCCTGAAACTCTCCTGTTCTAATGAGTACATCAGAGAGGTGGGGGTCACTGTCTTCTTGTCTCTAGTGGCCTTTCTTTGCATTGCCTTTATTGGAGTGTCCTACACAAAGATATTCTCCACTGTGCTGAGGATGCCATCTGCTGAGGGCAGAGCTAAGGCCTTTTCCACTTGCCTTCCCCACCTTGCTGTGGTCATATTGTTTAGTACAACCAGTGTATTTGAGTTTCTCAAGCCACCTTCTGCCTCTCCAAGTGCACTGGACATTTTGCTGACTATTATGTACACAATTGTGCCCCCAACATTCAACCCAATGATCTACAGCCTGAGAAATCAAGCCATGAAGGCAGCTTTAAGAAAGGTTTTCCAAAGAAGACAAGCCTGACTCTTTTGTTGAGGCACATCTATTAATTCTTGGTTGTGAGACAAGCCCAAAATATATTAGGAAACTTGTTGACTTAAAAAAGAGAGATTAAAAAAAAAATAGCCATCTTGTGAAAGAAACAAGACTGAAAAGACTGAACACAATCCTGAGAATAACATTTAAATAGCTCTGGATAAACTCTGAGAAAAAAAAATAGTGAAAGAAACTGAAAAGACAAACAAGTATAATCTCTGGATAAACTCTCTCTTTGAACTCCTCTTAAAAACGTATCTTGTACTGTTGTTTAGTGTATACAGATGTATCATCTTAGTTATCATCCATTGATGGGAACCTAAGTTGTTTCACTTCCTAATTGTTGTAAATTGTGCTGCAATGAAATGAAAATGCATGTATCTTTTCAACACAGTGGTTTCACCTTCTTTGAGTAAAAGCCAAGTGGAAGTACCTGATTACACAATGACCTATTTTTTAATTTTTTTAAGCAAACAGTTTTTTTGTTTTCTGTGGTAGTTACACCAGTTCCCACAGGAAGAAGATTCCCTTTTTTCCACCTCTTCTCCAGCACCTGCTGTTTCTTTTCTTCTGGATAACAGCTCTTCTCACAGGTGTGAGAGCTGAATATCTTCTCATGAGTCTATTGACTCTGTTCTGTGGCAAAGAGCTTATTCAGATCCTTTGGCCATTTTTAATATTTTTTAAGGAATTGTATGAACTGATTATTTGTTTTAGATATTAATCCCTTGTGTGATATAAGATTTGGAAATGGCTTCTCCTATTCAGTAGGTGCCTTTTTACTCCAAAGATTTTCCTTTCACTGTGCAGAAACTGTTTAGTTTGATATAGTCCCATTTTTTTTGATTTTTGCTTTTTCAACAAATTTATTAACCTTGTGGAAATAGATATATTTCTAGAATCCTGTAAAATATCATGATTGATTATGAGTAAATTGAAAATATGAACAGAATAATCAGTAAAGAAGTTGAACAAAAAGAAAATTCTTAAAAAATGAACATCTCAATAAGAGATGAGTCAAACATCTTAGTAAGAGTAAAACATGGCAAAATTTAATACTTTTGATAAAAATCTCAACAAATTAGGTGTAGAGAGAACACACTTCATCATAGTGAAAGTAGTATATGTATTTTTGCTTTATTCAGGACAACAAACAAAAAGGATTTATTCTCCTTTTCAATTTAAATGAGAACACATTCATATTTTGGAAACCATATCCCCTTTGTACATGAAGAAGAGGTAACTTAGATTTTGTTATTCTCATATTATTAGCTTTGATATTACTAGAAACTCAAAGAATTTTAGTAATTGCAAGTTTTTGTCCCAGGGTATTACCCAGAACACCAAATACCCACACAAGACATTTTGCTCATGCCTAAGAGATTGCAGAGTCTAACCTCCAGAGGCCAAAGGAGGATTGAAATGGACTTACTTTTTCTTCAAAGTTCACACTTTTATGAATGTTGTTGAATTCAGAAGTCAACTTTGAGTTAAATGTTAGCTGCTCACTGACAACATCTTCTGTAGCAGATAGAAGTTCTTGAATGGGTTCTGGTGAGTTTCCTTAGGTTCTAAAAAGGTGATTACACAGAAAAATGAAAGCCCTAAGTTACTGGTTTTGAGTAGGTGAGAAAACCAGTCACTGTTCTTTATCTTGTAAACAATGAGATACTGTATATGAGCTATGATTAGTTCAGTGGATTTTAGGGATCAGTTAGGGAAAATTGTAAATTCCCTTCCATCCCAGAAACATTTTGTGGAGTATAATTCCAAACTCCTTAGTAATGCTTTTTTTTTTTTTTTTAGATAACATCATGGAAATAATGCAGCATGAGCATGTGATAGTATGATACTGTCAGTATTCCTTGTACTCATATTATTCTATGATTCATAAGAGATAGGCAATGCTTTCTAAATCAGAGGTCACAGATAAATTGCTGAAATGTGGTAGAAAAATTTAAAAATGAAGAATGAATCAGATATTTTAATCATGTGAAATAATCACATTTTCCTATCCATAAAATTAAAAATTAAAACAAAACATAGACTAGAAGAACATAAGTAGAGACCATCCTTCTCTTATAACCAGTAATCAGGTCTTCTGATTGATTCTGAGCTAGAGGAAATTCAAGAAATTCTAGAATGGACAAGTGGATGGTCAATATTTTCATATTACAGAGAAAAGGAGTTATAATGAAAGAACATGCAAATATCATTAAATAGATCACAATACAGTTATCAATGACTTTTGTTATGTTTTAGAAGTATTATATCCACCTAAACACAAAACATTACTTTTCAGAAATATTCATGAGATCCCAAACTGTAATAGAGATCTTAGATTTTGAATATATCATCGTATAGTATAGAAAATAATTTGTGGACACTGAAATAGTGCAAGTTTACTTTTACTTTTGGGTAAATCAAAATAGTTTTGGGTAAGTGAAGCAATTCTTCCATGCTTGTGAAATGGAGACTTTTTTTGTTTTTCTTAACAAAAAATAAGCAACATTAGAAATGGAAACTTCTGGAGGTTCAATATACCTTGTCTGCCTTGATGAGTAGGTGCGCCATTACAATCTCTAGAAACATCTGGTGTCATCTTCAAAGTATCTCTTCATTGCAGCCTAGATATAAAATTGCCAGGGTTAATTTAAAGGCATTTTAAGACTCCAGTGGACCACACCCAGACATTCACATACACACACATACACACACACACACACACAATAAGACTGATCCAATTTTTAAATAAGTTTACTTGTGGGTGCAAGGGACAGTCTCATCTGTGCCAACTCCTCATCCAGCTCAGACTTAAATAATTTCCCAATTAATTTGCATATATCACCACAGAAGCTAGAAGCATTCATCTCCCTCAGCTTCTCAGTGAATCATTGGAGGTACACCATGGATTTCAGGATGAATTACTAATTTCTAACTGCAGTTATCAAATTAATTTATTAAACTCATATATATATATCATGCTAAATGGTTTAATTGCTAATAATTTAGGATCTCTGCTAAATAATTTTCTGTTTGTGGAAAATATGTACTAAAATTCGAACATATTGCCTTCATGTTTTAAGTTTATTCTATGACTACTTTATCATATAAGCACCATATTTATTATTTATTTATTTAATTTTACTGTAGTAATGTGGTTTGTAACATTTACACAATTTAGGGATCTAGGACACACTTCTTCAGATACATGTTACTACTAGATACCTTTCTTCATAACAGAACTGAGATTTTTTCTTTATTATTGACTAATGTGTTGAACACAAAATAGTATCAATTCATTGGTCTACATTTTATTTAACTAAGAATAAGTAATATTTTCTTGTTGCATCAGTTATATTATTTACTTAAACAATTATCCTAGGGAAAGTCTGTAGTTTCCAGGCCTCCCTGGTGGTGAAAGGGGTTAAGATGCAACCTATGAGGCTGTCCACAGCCAGTGCAGCAGGATTTCAATCCCTGGCTCTGGAGCTACCCACATGGTGCCGCAGACTTCTCCTGACCCGTCCACTGCTCCCCTCAGCAGTGCATTTTAGTCAACCCACCTGTTCTGTTCCCCACTCTGACTCTGGTGAATCCTCTCACCCCCCACACCTCTGGTCTCTAACCCAGTTCTTGTATGCATAAATAAATAAATCTTTTAAAAAAAGGCTGTAGTTTCCTATTTCTTTTGGGAGATTAACATTTTTTTCATTATTTTATGTTATTTTATTTAATGACAATGTTTATTTATATATATAATTATTACATAGGTACTATTCAATTGTATTTCATATTTTTATTTATGGGGAAAATAACCTTGACAGTAAAGAATGGTACTTTTGGGCCTCCCAGTGGTACAGCAGGTTGAGCGCAGTACTGTGAAGCTGTCTGCAGCCTCTGCAGCGCCGGTTCAATTCCTGGTTGGCTAGAGATACCACATGGTTTGGCAGACCTCTCCTGTCTGGCCCGCTGCTCCCCTCAGCAGTGTATTTCGGTCTGTCTGCCATTCTGCTCCTCACTCTGTCTCTGGTGAATCCTCTCACCCTCCCATGCCTCTGACCTGTACCCCAGTTCTTGTATAAAAAATAAATCTTTAAAAAAATACAGTTAATCCAAAATTCTTTTAAAAAAAGAATGGTACTTTTGCTCTCATATATAAAATACCACTATTAATAATTCCTAATATTATCATAAAATTCCACTAATGAAACTCTGTGGTTGGAGTGCTCGATGAATAGATAGAATGATGAATGAAAATGAATTGGTGGCTAAGAAACATTTGTAAATTTGAGTGTTTGAACTGTATAGAGCTTTTTATATAAATAGGAGCCATTACTCCATATTCTATTAACCCTATTATATATTTAAACAATGCAATTTATTTGTTCTATTATATACTTACATTTTTCCTAACCTTTGATTGAAAAGGCCATCTCTCCTGCCTGCATCTGAGCTACATTTCTGTGACTCTGCCAAGGTCCATTTACAACTCTTTCATGCAAAGTGGCTACATTTCCCTCAGGGAATGGATAGTGCAGTGTTTTGCTTTCATTGTCTGTGGTTCTGCTGAAATGTCCATGCTGATGGTGACATGTCCTATGATCGCTAAGTGGCCATCTGCCTTCCACTGTGCTATGAATGCATCACGGATGTCAGCAAATGTGTCCACATTGTCTTAGGCATCTGGAAAAGTGGGGTCATTTCTGGAGCCATGTACACAGCTGCCACTTTCTCCATCCATTTCTGTGGTTTCCATTTCATTCAACATTTTTTTCTGTGATATCCTTCAACTCCTGAAATCCTCTTGTTTAAATGACTATGTCAGTGAGGTTCAGTCAGTGGATCCATAGCACCTGTGTCCTTTTTTTGTGTCACCTTTATTGGACTGTCTAACACACAGAAATTCTCTACTGTGCTGAGGATGACATCTGCTGAGTGCAGAGCTAAGACCTTTTCCAATTGCTTTCCCAATACACTGCCATCATTGTATTTATTTCAACTATTGTCTTTGAGTTTCTCAAAGTGACTCTCTAAGCGCACTGGACGTTTTGCTGACTATTATGTACACTGTTGCTCTCCCAGCTCCCAACCCAGTGATCTCTCTCCTGAGAAATAAAGCCATAAAGTCATCAGCATTCAAAAGGCATTGTATAATTTACTTTTGTGTGTGCGAGGGAAGTTAAAAATACAAAGGGAAATCTGTTGACTGATAAATTTAGATAAGCTAAAATAAGTGATTTTATTATAGAAAACTGAATGAATACTCAGTTCCAGAACAATCAGCAGATATTTTCAGAAATCTTATCTGAATTTAAAGCTTCTTTATCAAGATTTTATACAGGAAATATATCAAGGAACTGGGCAAGTGTTTGATGTATTATGTAGCTGATGTTTTCTATGCATTGAGAGGGAGTTCTGAACATTCAGGGAGTTCTGAACATTCAGATTCTGGTTACTTGAGACCTCAAGGGTCTAATTGTTGTTTACTGGACCAGTGTTGACCAGAAAGGACACCGCACATATAGTGACAGGTTTATGAGTAAAAACAGACTAGAATAAAACACAAAGGAAATAACTTTATGAAAAGGCAATAGTCATTAAAAATGTTAAATTATAATCACTAAAATTCAATAAAATAAAGCAGTAAGGGATGAATGAAGGGAAATTAAGATTTGAGACATATTAAAAATAAATGTAAAATACAGAAATATATGATCATGCTATTAACAACAATTTGAATCAGTGACAATTCCTTGAAAGATTGTGTTAGAATGAGACTTTACATGGAAACCATCCAAATTCTATTTATTTATTTATTTATTTATTTATTTGCATTTTTAAGATTGGGAAAGTTTACATTTGTGAAATGATAGTCTGGCATAAAGCATATTTTGTGATAATGGGATATATAGTGTGAAATCTTCTGAAATAAAACAGTGATGTTATTTGCACCAAAATTCAACTTTCATACTAGACAAATCATAGACCAGGAACCCAGGGTTTTTAAAAAAGTCTATTTGTTTCTTCCTCAATCCAAGTAAAATTACATTGGCATTTAGTGGTATAAAATTAGGGAGTGTTTTGTTGCTTCAATGATAGTAATCTACTAGTATTTACCCCTTTTCAGATGATTGACATGTCAACTAGGTATTATAATGCTATTTAATTATGAAATAAGTTAATGACTTGCTAACATATTTGAGAGAATTAAGTGAAGCCTTTCTGTTGCATATTTCAGAATCTAACACACAAAGTAATTTTCAATAATGGCCCAATAAACAAAATAAATCAAAATTCCAGGTAACTATGTCTGATCATTAAATAAATTTAATAATAAAACTCTCCAAGAATAATCATTATAATTGCAAGTTTTTGTCCCAGGGTATTTACCAAGAACACAAAATATCCACAGCACCCAAAATCTCTGCTTGTGCCAAAGAGATTTAATTGTCTAATCACCAGTGGCCAAAGAAGGATTGTTATGAGCTTATTTATCTTTTTCAGCACAGCTATTTTGTTTGAATGTGGCTGGATTGCATAGATCAGGACTGAGCTGAGTGTGAGCTGCTCATGGAGACAGATTCTCCTTCAGCTGAGGGAAAATATTCTTAACTATGCTGTGGTAGGTTTCCCTGGGTTCTAAAAATACAAATTACACAGAACAATGGAAAGCCCAAAAGTTACTGCTTTTGAGTGGATGTCTTAACCAGCCATTGCTAGTAAAATATAAAATATTATATCTGAGAGATGATTATTTTGATAGAAGTTAGGAATATGTCAGAGAGCATTGTAAACTTCTTCTCCAGAAGCATTTTATTTATTGCAATTCTCACTTCCCTAACAATGTCTTAAAATAGTGATTTATATATGAGCTGTGAGATGATTTCCACATCTGAAATTAAAGGTAAATTGTTCAAATATGCAGAAAAAATATAAATTGAGAATGGATCAAGCATCTAATGAAAGCAAAATCACCATATTTTCCATCTTCACACAGTAGAGACCAACAAGAAAGCATAAAAATGACACATCAAAGAGGAGACATGTTTCTTTCCATAAGCAGTCATCAGTCTTCTGATTTCTTTTAATTTGTAGGGGAAAATTCGGACAGAGAAAATTCAAGAAGTTCCTGGAATGGAGATGACAATGGTCACTTTTTTTTAGAAATATAGAGAAAAACATTTACAAGAAAAATAGCTGGTAACAATCATTAACTATATGTTAACACATTTAACAGATTTTGGTTGTATTTTTAAAACAATATATCCATGTAAAGATGAAGAATTCTCTACAAATCTCCATCTTCACCTAAAACTATGATAAAAATTGTAGATTTTGAATGTTACCTCAGTTATATGACTGAAAAAATTGCAGACAATAATTGGTAGAATTACAGATGTAAAACTAATGTAAACTGGATCAACACAGAAAGTAGGAATTTCATTGACTAGGAAAATTGACCATCTTTATCTCCTTTATTAATATGATATTCATAAATAGACAAAGTCTTGAAATAATACCTATGAACCAATAATAATTTGTTATTTTCCAAAAAGAATGCACAAATTTGATCCTACCACTTACCTGTATTAATCATACTTATTTCTTTATTTTTTGAGTAAATCATATTCATTATTTTAATTGTATTTATTTTATTGAATTAGCATCTGTTTATAAGACTGTACATGATATATGGGTCTATAGTGAAAGCACCTCAGATGTATGTTACCACCAGATATCGTTCATCATAATATATTGTACCAATTTTATTATTTTTATGGTTTACTAATTTGTTAGGTACAAAATTTTATTTCATATTTGTTTTAATTAAGGATTAGAATTTGATTTTTTTGTATATATGAATCATGCCGTTTTCTTTTACAATATACAGGTTGAAGATCTGTTCAAATCTTTCCTTTTAGGAAAACAGTATTTTTCTGATCATTTTTTATGACATTTTATGTTAATAAGTGATTTATATGTCATAACTAGGTAATGAATAGGTACTACCAGTTTGGTATGTCATAATTGTAACTATTGAGAAAATAATGTTTAATTGGAAGACAGAACATAAGATTTTTTTCTCATATATAAAGTAAAGTTATTACATTGAAATAATAAAACCATGTTATTCAGTGTGGAGCATGAATAGATAGAATGATTAATGAAAAAATAGGCAGCTAAGAAACATAGATGTGAATACATGAACTATATAAAACTTCAGTATGAATCAAAAGTAAATGGTCCATTGTGCAACTAATACAATTATATTTTAAAACATATTTTATGAAATTTAATATATACATTATTTTTTCTTTCACTTGATCAAAATGGGAAATAATGAAATTTATAATCTTTCTGGCCTGGGTTTCCATGAGTGACTCAAAGTCATTGAAAATTGCACAAGCTTATTAGTGTATAAAAGTATTTATAAATTTACAATGATGATATAATTTTCAGTGATTTCATGCCTAAATTCATTGAGTTCAGATTCGGTTAGTGATCAAGTAACAGTAATTCACAATGTCTGCCATATTTTCTTGCAGTCAACATCGCTCAGAAATTAAGAAGGACTATGGCTAATTTTACAATGAGTATGTTTCTTCTGATGGGATTTTCTGCCAAACCTAAGCTAGAGCTGGTCCATGCTACCCTGTTCTTAATCTTAATACCACATGGTGGTATTAACTGGAAATTTCCTCATTATCACGGCAATGTATTTCTTCCTAAACATCTCTCCTTCCTAGAATTGTGCTATATATCCATGAATGTACCAAGGTACATTTACAATTATTTCATGCAGAATGACAATATTCTCTCAGGGAATGCATAGTGCAGTGCTTTATTTTCACTTTGTGTGGTTTTGCTCAGATGTCCATGCTCACAGTGATGTCTTAGGATCCCTATGTCACCATTTGCTTTCCACTGCCCTACAAGATCATCATGGATGTCAGCAAATGCGTTTACAGTATCTTTGGTGACTGGATCAGTGGGGTCATTTCTGGAGTCAGGCACACAACTGCCACTTTATCTATGCACTTCTGTGTTTCTCTTTTTTAATGTTATTATAGCCATGTATTATTTATTTCTTTTTTAATTAATATTTTATTTAATATAATTCTTACATCATTTTTCATTTTTGAACAATGTATGCATTTTCATTTTGGTTATATTCCCATACAATTGCACCCCCCCTTATTTTGACCCTAGTCCTTCCTCATCCCTTCCCTCTCTCCCCCACCCCCACCTATGGTGTGTCTCTGGTTTATAGTTGCTTGTTGATTTTGATTTTACTTTGCATTAATTAGTGTTTTTCCTGGTCCCTCATTTAGGTTTTCTAAATTCCTGCTATGAGTGAGATCATGCAGTATTTTTTCTTTTTCTTTCTGACTTATTTCGCTGAGCATGATCCCTTCTAGCTCTGTCCATGTTGCTGCAAACTGCATGTGTTTATCTTTTATGATTGATGAGTAATATTCCATTGGGTATATGTACCACATCTTCTTGATCCAGTCATCTATTTTTGGGCATTTGGGTTGTTTCCATTGCTTAGCTTTTTAAGTAGTGCTGCTATAAACATAGGGATGCAGGTGCCCTTTGGAATTAATGTTCCTGTGTCCTTTGGGTAAATACCTAGGAGTGGAATTGCTGGATCATATGGAAGATCTATCTTTAGTAGGTTGAGGAATCTCCACAAAGCTCTCCCTAGTGGTTGGACCAGTTTACATTCCCATCAGTAGTACAGGAGAGTTCCTATTTGTCTACAACCTCGCCAACATTTGTTGTTGCTAGTTTTTTTTAATATGTGCCATTCTCACTGGTGTAAGATGGTATCTCATGGTAGTTTTGATTTGCATTTCCCTGATTACAAGTGATGTTGAACATTTTTTCATATGCCTGATGAGACTCAACAAAAACAAAGAAAATAATCCAGTCAAAAAATGGGCAGAAGAACTAAAAAGAAACTTCTCCAAAGAGGAAATACAAATGGCCAACTAGCAACAACAAATGTTGGCGAGGTTGTGGAGAAAAAGGAACTCTCCTGCACTGTTGGTGGGAGTGAAAACTGGTCCACCCATTATGGAGAGCTGTGTGGAGATTTCTTGACCTACTAAATATAGAGCTTCCATATGATCCAGCAATTCCACACCTAGGTATTTACCCAAAGGACACAGAAACATCAATTCCAAAGAGCACCTGCACCCCTATGTTTATAGCAGCACTGTTTACAATAGCTAAGCTTTGGAAACAACCCAAATGCCCAAAAATAGATGACTGGATCAAGAAGATGTGGTACATATATACCATGGAATATTACTCAGCATTCAAAAAAGATAAACACATGCAATTTGCAGCAACATGGATGGCCCTGGAAGGGATCATGCTCAGCGAAATAAGCCAAAAAGAAAAAGAAAAATACCGGATGGTCTCACTCATAGCAGGAATCTAGAAAACCTAAATATGGACCAGGAAAAAGAATAACTATAAGAAAGTAAAAATCAACAAACCACTATGAACCAGAGACACTCTATGGGGAGTGGGGGCAGGGAGGGGAGGGATTGGGGTCAAAATAAGGGGGGGTCACAATTGTATGGGGAATATAAAAGTAAAAAAAAATAAAAAAGAAATTAAAAATATATATAGTTCAGACATCAAACCTTTCATCTAACTAATCATATACATAACTTTACATATTGAGATTGATGTCATTTTATCCCTTATCTGTGTTTTTTTTTTTAGCATCAAAATGATGATTTTACCTATGGGGTTCCAAAACAAACAGAAGATCTTCTCAAGTATAGGAAGGCTGTGGATTTTTGTTTGTTGATTTTGTGTCCTGCCACTTTACTAAACTGATTGATTAGTTTAATTAGTTTTTCCTGTGGAATTTTTGGGGTTCTCTATGTATATTATCATATCATCCACAAATAAGAAGCGAGAAGAACACCCAATCACCACAATGAAAAGAAAACTACAGCAAGACACATAATAGTAAAGCTTGAAAGAGTCCAAGATAAGGAAAATATAATGAAACTGGCAAGGAGGAAGAAACAGAAAACTTATAAGGGAAAAACAATCAGGTTAAGTTCAGACTTCTCCGAGGAAACATTATGGGCAAGAAGAGAATGGAGTAACATATTCAGCACACTTCAAGACAGCAAATGCCAACCAAGAATACTTTACCCTGCAAAGTTCTCCTTCCTCTATGAAGAAAAAAATACGGATCTTCTCAGATAACAGAAACTCCATAAATTCATTACAACTGAACCCCACTCCAAAAAATTCTACAAGAAGTCCTAAAGCCAAAACCAACAGAGGAATGAACAAGAAGAACAGAACAAATAAAGGAATAAAATCACAAAAAAGATAAACAAAATGGCAAATCCAGATGCCAACATATCAATAATAACTCTAAATGTAAATGGATCAAACTCATCAATAAAAAGACACAGAGTAGTAAGTTGGATTGGAAAACAAAATCCAACCTTCTGCTGTCTCCAGGAAACACATTTAATCAAAAAGATAAACATAGACTGAAAGTAAAAGTTTGGAAAACAATCCTACAAGCAAATGGACCAAAAAAAGAAGGCAATAACAGCTATACTTATATCAGATGAAATAGACGACCTCAAATTAAAAAAAAGTAAAAAGAGACAAAGATGGACACTGCATTATGATCAAGGGGACAATACATGAGGAAGAAATAACACTCATCAACATATACTCACCAAATGAAGGAGCACAAAAACATATTAGATAATTATTATCAGCTCTGAAAACAGACATTAAAGAAAATACATCAACACCCCACTCTCACCAATGGGCAGATCAATGAGAAGTAAACTAAATTAAGACCCTAGAGCCCTAAATAAGGATATAGAATTCATGGACTTAACAGACATCTATAGGACACTGCACCCAAAAAAATCCAAGTACACATTTTTCTCAAGCGTGCAAAGATCATTTTCCAGAATCGATCACATACTGGACCACAAGATAAATATCAACAGATACATGAAGATCAAGATCATTCCAACTATCTTCTCTGATCATCAAGGCATCAAGCTAGAAATAAATCATGAAAAGAAAACAAAGAACTCTCCTATTTCATGGAGATGGAAATCCACACTACTGTTAGACCACTGGACTAATGAGGAGATCAAAGAAGAAATTAAAAAATACTTTGAGTTGAATGACAAGGAGGACACCACTTTCCAGAATGTATGGGATGCAACAAAAGCAGTAATAGGAGGAAAATATATAGCAATACAGGCTCACAACAAGAAACAAGAAAGAACTCAAAGAAACAACCTAATCTCACATCTCAGAGAGCTAGAAAAAGAACAACAACAAAAACAAACAAAAAACCTGAAGACAGTAGAAGAAAGGAAATAATAAAAAATCAAAGCAGAAATAAACACAATGGAAATTAATAAACCAATCCAAAAGATCAATGAATCCAAAAGTTGGCTCTTTGAAAAAATAAACTAAATAGACAAACCTCTAGCCAGGCTCACAAAGAAAAAATGGGAGAAAATACATATAAATAGGATTATAAATGTAAGAGGAGAAATCACAACAGACTCAGTAGAAATCAAAAGAATAATCAGAGATTACTATGAACACTTATATGCAAACAAATTCAACAACCTAGAAGAGATGGACAAATTCCTAGAATGATATAATCATCCAAAGCTGGACAAAGAAGATATAGAACAACTAAACAGACCAATTACAAGAAGTGAAATTGATGCAGTAATCAAAGTACTCCCCAAAAACAAAAGCCCAGTCCCAGACGGCTTCACAAATGAATTCTACCAAACATTCAGCAGTGAATTAGTGCCTTTCCTACACAAACTCTTTCAAAAAATTGAAAAAGAGGGAATACTACCAAATATGTTTTACGAAGCCAACATTACACTAATACCAAAATCAAAGACAGCACAAATAATGAAAATTACAGGCCAATCTCCCTAATGAACACTGATGCAAAAATCCTCAACAAAATCCTTGCCAACAGAATCCAACAATGCATCAAAGGGATAATACACCACAATCAAGTGGGATTCATCCCAGGGCCACAAGGATGGTTCAACATACAGAAATAGATCAGTGTAATCCAACGCATCAACAAAAAGAAAAACAAAAACCATGTGATCATATCATTAGATGCTGAGAAAGCATTTGACAAATCCCAACATCCATTTATGACGAAGGCCCTTGAAATTCTCAGGATAGAAGGAACATTCCTTAACATGATAAAAGCCATATATCAAAAACCCACTGCCAATATTATTCTCAATAGCAAAAATCTGAAGGTGTTTCCTTTAAGATCAGGAACAAGAGAAGGATGTCCTCTGCCCTTCAATATAATACGGGAGGTCCTAGCCAGGGCATTAAGACAAGAGAAAGCATACAAGGAATCCAAATAGGGAAAGAAGAAGTGAAACTATCACTATTTGCAGATGACATGATAATATATATGGAGAACCCTAAAAACTCCACAGAAAAACTACTTCAAATAATCAACCAGTTTAGTAAAGTAGCAGGACACAAAATCAACACACAAAAATCAGTAGCCTTCCTATACACAATCATTCTGTATAAGAATAAATCAAGAAAATCATCCCTTTTATGATTGAAACAAAAAAAAAAATCAAATACTTGGGAATAAACCTAACAAAAGAGGTGAAGGACCTATACAAAGAAAATAAAAAAAAAACACTTTTAATAGAAATTGAAGAAGACACAAAGAAATGGAAAGATAACCCCTGGTCATGTATTGGAAGAATTAACATTATTAAAATTTCCATCTTACCAAAAGCAATATACAGATTGAACACTATTCCAATAAAATCCAATAAAATCTCAATGACATTCTTCAAAGAAATAGGACAAATACTAATGAAATTCATATGGAACCACACACACACAAAAAAATGAATAGCCAAAGCCCTACTGATGAAAACAAAGGAGAAAGGAGGTATCACACTTCCAAACTTCAAGCTATACTACAAAGTCATAATGATTAAAACAGTTTGGTATTGGAACAAAAACAGATCCACAGACAAATGGAACTGAATAGAGAGCCTAGAAATAAAGCCACACTGATATGGACAGCTGATCTTTGACAAAAGAGCAAAGAATATGCAATGGAACACAGGCAGTTCGTTCAATAAATGGTGCTGGGAAAACTAGACCTCCACGTGCAATAAAAATGAAACTAGACCACTTCCACTCACCCTACACAAAAATCAACTCAAAGTGGATAAAAGAACTGGACATAACGCCTGAAACCCTAAATTATATAGAAGAAACAATAGGTAAAACATACAAGACATACATCTCCAAAACATATTTAAAGACTCATCACCCAAAGCAAAGTAAGTCAAGGAAATGATAAACACCTGGGATTACATCAAACTGAAAAGCTTCTGTAGAGAAAAATAGACATTAACCAAAACAGAGAGATACCCCACTGATTCAGAAAAGATATTTGCACTCCAGTCAACTGATAAGGGACTAATCACAAAGATATACAAAGAACTCATACAACTCAACAAAAACAAAATAAACAATCCAGTCAAGAAATGGGAAGTAGAACTTAAAAGATATTTCTTCAAAAAGGAAATGCAAATGGCCAACAGACATAGAAAAAAAAAGTTCAACATCCCTTATCATCAGGGAAATGCAAATCAAAACCACACTGAAATACCACCTTACACCAGTAAGAATGGCACCTATCAAAAAAACAAGCAACAACAAATGTTGGTGAGGATGTGGTGAAAAAGGAACCCTCCTATGCAAACTGGTCCAATCACTATGGAAATCGGTCTGGAGGTTCCTCAGTCTACTAAAAATAGAGCTACCATATGACCTGGCAATTTCACTCCTAGGGATCTACCCAAAGGACACAAACACATTGATTCAAAAGAACACCTGTACTCTATGTTTATTGCAGCACTATTTACAATAAGTAAAACCTGGAAACAACCCAAATACCCAAAAATAGATGACTAGATCAAGAAGATGCAGCAATGTGGATGGAGCTAGAAGGAATTAGGCTCAGTGAAATAAGCCAGAAGGAAAAGAGAAAAAAATATATCACCTGGTCTCACTTATAGTGTGAATATAGGGGAACCCAATAAGATATCAGTGTAAAAAATAATAACAGTACAAAGCACAACAAAGCAAAAACAGACAATTATAAATCAGAGACATACTGCAGGGGAGGAGGAGGAGGAAGGGATCAGAGGGAGGGAGGGAGGAGCACAGGGGACTGAGGTGATGGTGCACAAGTGCTCTGGTGCACTGGTGAAGGAAACTCTATGGGGACTGCACCTGAGGGAATGGGGGAAGCAATTATTGTTTTATAGTGAAAAATGGTGTAAAAATAAAAAAATAATAATAATTTTAAAAATGGCCAACACGATTTATGATTTAGGATGAAGTGGTGACATTTTCAAGTGTCTTCATACTTAAATTCATTGAGTCCAAGGTGGGTTAGGAGTTTAAATAACAGAAATTTTCTTTCCAATGGTTTCAACTTTTCTTGCAGCCACCATCACTGGACTATGGTTAATTTCACTATGAGTGGGTTTCTTCTGGTGGGATTTTCTGCCAAGCTGGAGCTAGAACTTGTTCATGCTTCTTTGTTCTTAGTCTTATACATGGTGGCATTAATTGGCAATCTCCTCATTAGCTCTACAATTTCCATGCACAATAGTCTCCACTCACCCATGTATTTCTTCATGAAATGCCTCTCCTTCCTGGATCTGTGCTACATTTCTGTAACTGTGCCAAGATCCATTTATAACTCTTTCATGCACAGTGGCTACATTGCCCTCAGTGAATGCATAGTGCAGTGTTTTGCTTTCACTCTCTGTGCTGCTGCTGAGATGTCCATGCTCACACTGATGTCTTATGATCACTATGTGGCCATCTGCTTTCCGCTGCATTACAAAATCATCATGGATGTCCACACCTGTGTCCACAGACTCCTGGACATCTGGACCAGTGCAGTCATTTCTGGAACCATGCACACAGCTGGAACTTTCTCCATGCACTTCTGTGATTCGCACGTCATTCACCATTTCTTCTGTGACATCCCCCAGCTCCTGAAACTCTCTTGTTTTTAATGAGTACATCAGAAAGGTTGGAGTCAGTGTCTTCTTGTCTCTAATGGCATTTATTTGCATTGCATTTATTGGAGTGTCCTACATCCAGATATTCTCTACTGTGCTGAGGATGCCATCTTCTGAAGGCAGAGCTAAGGCCTTTTCACCTTGCCTTAACCACCTTGCTCTGGTCATATTGTTTATTTCAACCAGCACATTTGAGTTTCTCAAGCTATCTTCTGACTCTCCAAGTGCACTGGACATTTTGTTCACTATTATGTACTCAGTTGTGCCCCCAATACTCAACTCATTGATCTACAGCTTGAGAAATCAATCCATAAAGGCAGCTCTATGAAAGGTTGTCAGAAGGAGGAAAGCTGACCTCTTTTGTTGAGGCACATCTGTTAATTCTTAGTTGTGAGGGGAGCTAGAAATATGTTGGGAACACTGTTGGTTGAAATACATTGAGACACACAAAAATTATGTGAGTTTAAGAAAGAAATATGCAGAGGACTCAAGGTCCAGACTAACTTCCAGATAATTCTGGAGAAGCTCTTGAAATTGGAGCCTCTCAATGAGGACTTTATATAATTTGGAAGGCAAACATTTCAGGGTCTGGGCAGGTGTCCAGTGTGTGTAACCATATGATGCTGTACACTCACAGAGAAGAAAAAGGAGGGTTGTTTTAATTTACCGATTTTAAAGCTTCCTCCTCGGTGAACTGGGAGTTTAAGCCCTTCTCTCAATCTTGAAGTCTACCTTTATTTCAAGTTACCTATTTGTCCAGAGGCAGGAGTTTCCAAAATGCAAACTTTCACCAAGAGCATTGTTCGAAGACACAATTTTTCAGGACCAGGGAAGTTCATTTTTTTCTCTTGACTTGCTCTTTTAGTTCGGGCCAGCAAATGGAGACCAAAATATTTTTATTTGGTATACCAAGCACATAGTAGTTAACGAAGGACTTACATGTAAATAAAGAAATAAGAAAAGGGAAGTTGCTATAACTTGTGCTTTCTGCATAATATAAATATTCACACATATAGCTCTATAAACACTACTTCTTCAAGTGCAGATTAAAATCTCACCCCATGGGCCTCCCCGGTGATGCAGCAGTTGAGTGCTGGGCTGCAAATCTGCCTGCAGCCTCTGCAGCACCTGTTTGATCCCTGGCCACTGGCGAGGGTCCCACATGGTGCACAGACCTCTCCTGCTGTGCCCACTGCTCCCCTCAGCAGTGTATTTTGTTGGTCTGCCTGTTCTGTTCCCCGCTCTGTCTCTGGTGAATCCTCTCATCCTCCCGTGCTTCTGACTGTACCCAGTGCTTATATAAATAAATAAATAATAAAAAACTCACCCCACAAAAACAAAGTGTGAAAAACATTTAAATCATTTTTAAAAAGTTAAGAACACTTTATGATCATTTCCATCAGCATAATGCAAAACAGTAAACATGAGGTTCTTTTCTCATTGTTTCCAGAGTAACTCTGGAGTTGTTTTCTGTGTTATCCCATGCTATCTGTGTACTAATGAGAATAACATGACTCCCAGCAACCCTTGGTCCTTTCAGCACTCCACTAAGGCTCTACCAACATCGGAAGCCTCCATAAGTAATTTACAGAGGTCACTCTGCAAAAGTCTCATTGTACCCTTTTCTTTTTTTTTTTTGTTATTTTTGTTTTTTTAATAATAAATTTTATTTTTATATTCCCCCATACAATTGCAGTCCCCCATTCTGACCCCAATACCTCCCCTCCCGCCCCTCACCCCTCAAAAAGTGTCTCTGGTTCATAGATGTTTGTTGATTTTGATTTTCACTTTCTTATGGTTATTCATTTTCCTGGTCCCTTATTTAAGTTTTCTAGATTCCTGCTATGAGTGAGACCATCCGGTATTTTTCTTTTTCTTTTTGGCTTATTTCGCTGAGCATGATCCCTTCCACCATCCATGTTGCTGCAAATTGCATGTGTTTATCTTTTTTGAATGCTGAGTAATATTCCATGGTATATATGTACCACATCTTCTTGATCCAGTCATCTATTTTTGGGCATTTGGGCTGTTTCCAAAGCTTAGCTATTGTAAATAGTGCTGCTATAAACATAGGGTGCAGGTGTTCTTTGGAATTGATGTTTCTGTGTCCTTTGGGTAAATACCTAGAAGTGGAATTGATGGATCATATGGAAGCTCTATGTTTAGTAGGTCCAGAAATCTCCACACAGCTCTCCATAGTGGTTGGACCAGTTTGCACTCCCACCAACAGTGCGGGAGAGTTCCTTTTTCTCCACAACCTCGCCAACATTTGTTGTTGCTAGTTTTTTTAATATGTGCCATTCTCACTGGTGTAAGATGGTATCTCATGGTAGTTTTGATTGGCATTTCCCTGATTACAAGTGATGTTGAACATTTTTTCATATGCCTGTTGGCCATCTGCATTTCCTCTTCAGAGAAGTTTCTTTTTAGCTCTTCTGCCCATTTTTTGACTGGATTATTTTCTTTGTTGATGCTGAGTCTCATCAGCTCTTTGTAGATTTTTATGATCAGTCCTTTATCATGAGTGTTGTGTGCAAAAATGTTCTCCCAGTTGGTGGGGTTTCTCTTTGTTTTTGTTATTGTCTCTTTTGCTGTGCAGAAGCTCTTTAATTTGATGTAGTCCCAGCTGTTTATCTTTGCCTTCACTATCTCTGCTTTGGGTGATGTGTCTGTAAAGGTGTCTTTGATGTGCAAATCATGTAGTGTTTTGCCTATATTTCCTTCTATGTATTTTATGGTTTCAGGTCTTATGTCTAGTTCTTTAATCCATTTTGAGTTGATTTTTGTGTATGGTGTGAACCCCAAAACCAGTAGAAGAAAAGAAATAATAAAAACCAAAGCAGAAATAAATGAAATTGAAACTAAAAAAACAATCCAAAAGATCAATGAAACCAAGAGCTGGTTCTTTGAAAAAATAAATAAAATAGACAAACCCCTAACCAGGCTCACAAAGGAAAAAAGGGAGAAAGCACAGGATCATAAATGAAAGAAGAGAAATCACAACAGACGCAGCAGAAATCAAAAGAAAAATCAGTAACTACTATGAACAGTTATATAGAAACAAGTCCAACAATCTAGAGGAAATGGACAAATTCCTACAACTCTACAATCACCCAAAGCTAGAGAAAGAAGAAATAGAACACCTAAACAGACCAATTACAAGCAGCAAAATTGAAATGGTAATCAAAAACCTCCAAAAAACAATAACCCAGGACCTGATGGATTTACAAATGAATTCTACCAAACATTCAGAGACGAATTAGTGCCTATCCTTCACAAACTCTTCCAAATAATTGAGAAGGAAGGGACAATACCAAACACGTTCTATGAAGCCAACATTACACTAATACCAAAACCGAACAAGGACAACACAATAAAGGAAAACTACAGGCCAATCTCCCTAATGAACACTGATGCAAAAATCCTCAATAAAATTTTAGCTATGAGAATCCAACAATGTATCCATAATTATTATGGATAATTATGGATAATTCACCACGACCAAGTAGGATTCATTCCAGGGATACAAGGATGGTTCAACATCCGAAAATCAATCAACGTTATCCAACACATCAACAAAAAGAAATATAAAAACCATATGATAATATCAATAGATGCTGAGATAGCTTTCGACAAAGTGCAACACCCATTCATGATAAAAGCCCTTGAAATTCTTGGGATACAAGGAACATACCTCAACATCATAAAGGCCATCTACGACAAGCCAACAGCCAGTATCATTCTCAATGGTGAAAAGCTGAAAGCAATTCCATTAAGATCTAGAACAAGACAAGGATGTCCACTCTCACCACTGCTTTTCAATATAATACTGGAAGTCCTAGCCAGAGCAATAAGACAAGAGAAAGACATCCAAGGAATCCAAATAGGAAAAGAAGAATTCAAACTATCAATATTTGCAGATGACATGATAATATACATAGAGAACCCCAAAAACTCCACAGAAAAACTAATTCAACTCATCAATCAGTTCAGTAAACTGGCAGGATACAAAATCAACACGCAAAAATCAGTAGCTTTCCTATACACAAGCAATAAATCTGAAGAAGAAGAAATCAAAAAAAAAATCCCTTTTATTATTGAAACAAAAAAAATCAAATATTTGGGAATAAATCTAACAAAAGAGTTAAATGACCTATACAAAGAAAACTATAAAACACTGTTAAAATAAATAGAAGAAGACACAAAGAAATGGAAAGTCATCCCCTGCTCATGGATTGGAAGAACAAACATTATTAAAATGGACATCCTACCAAAAGCAATGTACAGATTCAATGCTATTCCAATCAAAATTTCAATGTCATTCTTCAAAGAAATAGAACAATTATTGATGAAATTCATATGGAATCACAAAAAACCCTGAATAGCCAAAGCTTTCCTGAAAAAAAAAAAAAGAAGAAGGAAATGGAGGCATCACACTCCCAGACTTCAAACTATACTACAAAGCCATAATCATCAAAACTGCATGGTATTGGCACAAGAACAGACATACAGACCAATCGAATCAAATTGAAAATCCAGAAATAAACCCACAGATTTATGGTCAACTAATCTTTGACAAAGGAGCAAAGACTATGCATTTGAGCAAAGAAAGTTTGTTCAATAAATGGTGCTGGGAAAACTGGGTCATTGTACCCTTTTCTTTGCCTCTTAAGACTCAATGGACAAATTGCCATTCATGTGGGAGGAATGTTGGGTACCACACTAATCAGTTAGTGCCTCAAAATAAATGTTCTTTATTGGGGGGGCTACCCACATGGTGGCATAGGTTGTTGAGCGCTGCACTGTGAATCTGTCTGCAGCCTCTGCAGTGCCGGTTTGAACCCTGCCAGCCAGCAAGGGTCCCTCATGGCACAGCAGACCTCTCCTGTATCGCCTGCTGCTCTCCTCATAGTGTATTTCTGCCTGTTCTGTTCCCCACTCTGTATCTGGTGAATCCTCTCAGATGCACTCCCATGCACCTGGAGTGTACTCCAGTTCTTGCATAAATAAATCTTAAACAAATGTTCTTTTTATATATAATCTACATTTAAAAATATTTAATTTTTTGCATAGAACTGAAGTGTAGCCCAGTGGTATGGGGTTGGTGAGAGTATTCACAAAAGATAGAGAAGGGGAGCAGAACAGGCAAATTGACTGAAATACACTGCTGAGGGGAGCAGCAGTCAAGACGGGAGAGGTCTGCTATGCCATTCATGGGTGAACTCCTTGCCAGAATTGAACTCAGGCTGTAGTGTTGATAGCACTGTGAATTAACCCCTAGGCCACCAGGGAGTACTAAGAAATACATGTTTCTAAATGTTAAAAAGAGTAAAAGAATAAATAAAATAATATTAAAAGAATCTTATGCCAAAAATAGATATATTGAAAAATAGACAAAAACTATGTGAGTATAATACACAGTGATAAAAATTTAAAAATCAATGGATGCATTAATCAGCGTGAATTCATTCTTGTGTCAAAAGATGATATAGGTATGATAGATTCTAATCTGTTAAGTTGATATGTGTGCTCATATCTATAATATACAACTTTTTTATTACTGTAGTTTCCTAGTACTTTATTATATAAAGAACTCAATGGTTCCTATTCTTTTTTTTTTTCAAATTGTTCTGCATTTTATTAGAACATGTCCGGTTGGATATTGGCTCATCTTCCAGTATGACACCATCTCGCCTGCACCATTCCATTTGCCATGACTTTAGTCCCAAGTAAGATCACACACTCAGAGGTCATGGCTGAAGACTTCAAAATAATTATTTTCAGGGAACACAATTCTACTCCTAGTAATCTAGCAAGTGACTCAAAAAGCAAATTCAATTAATAATAAATATTATGTAGTTAAAAAAGTCAATGCAAATGAATATTCATTTATCTGTTAATTACATTAGAAACAATTTATAAAACAAGAGGTTTATAATGTAATGTTGGGCTAGAACAAGTGGAAAAGTAATATATTTTCCAACAATAGCACTGAAAGGTGAGTGGGAGTAGAGTTGCATTATGGTAATAATGGTGTATTGAATAGACTTATATATTGGAAGAACCGTAAATATAAGGTTAGTAAAACAAAAGTTATACATGGAAGTATGTTCTTCTACCTTTTCTGAATTCTTTAAAAGATATAAAATTGGGCCTCTCTGGTGGCGCAGGCAGTCGAGCGCGGTGCTGTGAAGCTGTCTGCAGCCTCTGCAGTGCCAGTTGGATCCCCGCTGGCCTTGGAGATAGCCACATGGCGAGCAGACCTCTCCTGTCTTGCCCACTGCTCCCCTCAGCAGTGTATTTCAGTCAATCTGCCCGTTCTGCTCCCCACTGCCTCTGGTGAATCCTCTCACCACCCCTCACCCCCCATACTTCTGTCCTATACCACAGATCTTGTATGCATAAACAAATAAAAATAAATCTTTAAAAATAGATAAAATTTTGGGCCTCCCCTGGTGGCACAGCAGTTGAGCACTGGGCTGCGAAGCTGCTCACAGCCTCTGCAGCGCCGGTTCCATCCCTGGCCACCAGCGAGGGTCCCCCATGGTGCAACAGACCTCTCCTGCCGCCCGCTGCTCCCCTCAGCAGTGCATTTCGTCAGTCTGCCTGTTCTGCTCCCCGCTCTGGCTCTGGTGAATTCTCTCACCCTCCTACTCTTCTGACTGTACCCAGTGCTTGTATAAATAAATAAATAATTTAAAAAAAAAACAAACATCTGGGACATAAACACTTGAGCTAGATATATCTTACTATATATTGCTAAGGTTATAACAGTCTGATTTGTGGCAACATATTTCTTGAAGAACATGAAATATACGTTTAGATTCATCAAAAAATGTATAAAATACTGGTATCTATGAAATCATTTTTGGAATATCCTGGAGGACAAAAGAATACTCTGAAGGACAGACTCCCAGTTTTTTTTTTTTCTTTTAAAGATTTATGTATTCATTTGCACAAGAACCGAGGACAAGTCAGACGTGCAGGAAGGTGAGAGGATTCACCAGACAGAGCAGGGAACAGAACAGGCAGACTGATGAAATACATTGCTGAGGGGGCAGCAGGCATGACAGGAGAGGTCTGTGTGCCATGTGGGACCCTCGCGGGCCGGCCAGGATCCAAGTGGTGCTGCAGAGGCTGCAGACAGATTCACAGCATGGCACTCAACCACTGGCACCACCGGGGAGTCCCAGACACCCAGTTTTGATCACAAATTTCAGGGCAAACCAGGATGGCTGCTCCTCCTTCTAACAATATTACAGGAAGAAGAGTGCTTTTAAGGACGAACATTGAAATACTCTGTTATGAGAAAGAGGGTGTCATTTTTTAGCTGAAAAGATTTGGGGACAAGTGAGTGCAAATTCCTTTATTAAATGAGGGATAATCATTAAAGAGTGTTAAATCCAGTACAGGAAGATGGAAATGTGATTGAGTAAAAGCATTTTGTTTTTCCAAAATATGCTCTGCCCAAAATGATGCAAAACCAGGGAAAGAGGCGTTCTATTATTGAAAATTCTGAAAGCTTGTCAATCACCTGACAGAAACTGCAAGAAACAGCAGTTCTTTCAAACACCTGACAGAAACAGCAACTGGACCCATTCTGAAAGAAAACTCTGTATGTTGCATCCCAATGACAGTTCTGAGAAGATGGAAGGAACGTGGGAATTACAGCAAATCCTAGACAACTAGAGTGACAGTAAGGGTGAGGCAAAATGAGGGGAGAGGAGGCTCAAGGTCAAGGCTAAAGTATTATGGGTGCTTTCATTGTGAGGTGAGTGGTAACATACTTTGAGGGGTATGAGCCTATTCCCCTAAATTATAAGCAGTGTTGCAAAGCAAAACAAAGTTCCTCACTAAAGAAAAAAAAAAACACAAAAATTGAAAATAGAAATTCTATATGATCTGGTTATCCTATATCTAGGTATATACAAAAAATTACAAATACATTAAATCAAATAGATATATGTGCCACCATCTTTATGGTGGTTATGTTTCAATAGCCAAGACTAAGAAACAAATTAAATACCCAAGGATAGATGATTGGCTAAAAAGGATGTGGTGTATCACACAATGGAATAGTATTCCACTGTCCCACGATGAACTCCACCATTAGTTCCAATATGATGGCCCTGACGGTATTATGCTTAGTGTAATAAGTTCCAAAACCAACACTAATACAGTTGGATTTCACTCATGTGTGGAATATAGAGAAGCCAGACAAACAGAACTAAATAATACAAAAACAAAGTTCTGTACCAATTAGCAGTTACCAGAATGGCAAGGGAAGAGGGGTAAGTAAATGATGAACAATGTGACAATTGTGTGAGAAGGACAGAATCACAGCCTTAGTGATGAACCTAATGTAGAACACACACAAGCTGATTATTAAATATGTACACTTGAGTAATATTCCATGGTATATATGTGCCGCATCTTCTTGATCCAGTCATCTATTTTTGGGCATTTGAGCTGTTTCCAAAGCTTAGCTATTGTAAATAGAGCTGCTATAAACATAGGGGTGCAGGTCAGCATTCAAAAAAGATAAACACATGCAATTTGCAACAACATGGATGGCGCTGGAAGGGATCATGCTCAGCAAAATAAGCCAGAAAGAAAAGGAAAAATACCGGATGGTCTCACTCATAGCAGGAATCTAGAGAACTTAAATAAGGGACCAGGAAAATGAATAACTATAAGAAAGTGAAAATCAAAATCAACAAAAAACTATGAACCAGAGACAGTTTTTGGGGAGTGGGGGGTAGGGGAGGGATTGGGGACAAAATGGGGGGGGTTGCAAATGTATGGGGAATATAAAAATTGAATTTATTATTTAAAAATAAATAAATAAATAAATAAATATGTACACTTGAAACTTACAGAATGTTAAAATGCAAGATTATTTCCAATAAAGAAATGAATTTAAGTAATAAAACAGATGTACAAAGCCATTACACTAATAACTATATATCATGGATGAGAGAATTTTCAATAAATGCAAAAAGTTTCCTGACCATGGATTGGAAGATATGATCTTTTCAATTTTCTGCTCTATCTATAGAGTGAATATAATTTCAAACAAAATTTCAGCAGGTATGTTTTGGAATTGGAAAACTGATTCTAAAGTTTGCATGAAGGTAGAGAGAACCCAGAGAAGTCTAGACAATCTGGAAGAATAGAGAACTTAATATAATAAATTATTGTGAAACTACAGAAATTTACAGATTTTGATGTTATAAACATTAACCAAACATTAACCACATCAATCAAACAGGTTAAAACTCCCATGTCTATATCATCACTTCACAACACAAAAGTGAAATTTGTCAGCAAACAACACTTCTCCATTAACAACACTGAAATTTATTGAGGAGACTACTTCTCAATTAATAATTCTGAATCCTCTACATATCACTTTGAATAAAATGAACCACAACTTCTACCTCACATCTTAAGAAAATTAATTTCAAATGGTTGTGGAATGAAGGTATAAAACAGTAAAGTTTTCAATGTAAATATAAATACTGTCTTTGTTATTTTATATTTTTAAAGGTGTTGTGAATACACTTGAAATATATTAACCAATTTTTGTTTCTTGAAACTAATGATTTGTATTTCTATTTTTTTCTAGGATACACATGAAAATGATTTTTTTTTAATATTGCTTGTTGTCATGCCCTTAAAGCAAGAGAAAACAGATGACTGATATTTGGGAAATTTTAATAGGTCAATATTAGACTCTCCCATCCTATCATTTATGATTCAATCTCTTTCTTTATGTTCTATCACTTCAGTCATTTGTTCATTTGCTGGAAACCTAATTTATGTTTGAACAACTATCTTTTAGTTCTCAATTCTTTTCTTGTTTTATTTGCCAATTTATCTATTGATTTTTTAATTCTAATCACTACAAATTGTATGTGTGTGTATGTTTTAAATATTTCTATTCATTTTGATAGTTTATGAATTTTATAAAAAATAATACTTTTAAATTTAGGCTAGGTCATTTTTACTTTTAGAAATATGTATTTTACATGCGCATACAGATATTCTGTTATTAAAGGATTCCTGCCAATTGACTAGCAATTATTTGATTGCCTCTTCAGAGGCAAATAAACAGTGTAATGATATTATTTCAGAGTAATCTAAGTGTTTTGCTCTTGGAGGCCTCATGGTGGGGAGACCACAGTGGACTCTACATGGGAAATGGGTGCTAGAGTCAGAGGCTCTCATCAGTTCATAGACATCATGTGATATCCCAGCTCCGTGTAACTCAGGAAAAAAGAGGAGCAAATCTCTTATTTAGTATTTTCTAGCACCCTGACAGAAATGGTCAGGGAAAGGATTATGCTAAACTCTTTAAAATTACGGTAATATTTTTTGCACACCTGGCATTTTTTTTTTTAGAAACAATTTATTGGGGCTCCCCGGTGGCACAGCTGTTGAGCCCTGGGTTGCGAAGCTGCCCACAGCCTCTGCAGCGGTGGTTCAATTCCCGGCTGCTCCCCGGCCACCGAAGGAGGTCCCACATGGCGCGCAGAACTCTCCTGCCGCCCGCTGCTCCGCTCAGCAGTGTACTTTGGTTCTTCTCCCTGCTCTGCTCCCAGCTCTGGCTCTGGTGAATTCTCTCACCCTCCCACACTTCTGACTGTACCCAGTGCTTGTATAAATAAATCTTTTTAAAAAGTTATCTACTATATTTACAAGAGGAAATTTTATGGTGTTATATGTGTGAATATTTTCATTACTCAGAAGCACATCTTTATGGCAATTTTGTGACTTTCCCTATGACCATTTGTCTATTTAGCTATAAATTCTTGACTGTCTGTGTCATGTTTGGATAACCACAGCTAACAATTTGGGAAACATTCTCCTTGGCCCTAAGTAAAGGGCACAAGTCAAGGTTAAGATGGAGTTGGCCTGGCCTTGAAGCTGCTGTGCACAAGAACCATGCTCTTTTTGAAAAGGCAGCATTTAGGAAACTGTTGCCTGGCAAATCATTAACTTTAAGAAAGACAGACTTCAAGGTTTGCAGCAGGGTTGAAAAGCTTGTTCCCAGATAATAAAGCTCTAAATTGGGTCAATTTTAGCACCACCTTTGCTATCCTCAATGCATAGATGACATCAGAGAGATTCATTAAGAAGACTCCCACCCTGGGCCTCTCCTGGTGGCACAAGGGCTGTAGCACAGCACTATGAAGCTGTCTGCAGCCACTACAGTGCAGGTTCCATCCCAGCCAGTCAGCGAGAGTCCCACATGGATCGGCAGACCTCTCCTGTCATGCCTGCTGCTCCCCTCAGCAGTGTATTTCGTCAGTCTGCCTGTTCTGTTCCTCACTCTGTCTCTGGTGAATCCTCTTACCCTCCCTTGGCTCTGGCCTGTACCCCAGTTCTTGTACAAATAAATAAATAAATAAATAAATAAACAAACAAATCTTAAAAAAAAAATGAAGACTCCCACTCAGATCCTGGACATTGTATAAATTTGGATCTATGCAAATTGAATAAAAACCTAATGGAGAAGCCCAGAGTTTAGACAGCTCTCCCAGATCTATCTGGAGGTTGTTTCTTGAATTTATTCACTACTCTTTCTTCTTTCATAAGATCTTCTAATTATTATTTGTCTCAACTTACTTAAGTCAAAAGTTTTCTCAATATATTTTGAAATTCTCACTCAAGCAAGAATTAACAGCTGTGCCTCAGCAAAAGAGGTCAGCTTTTCTTCCTTGAAAAACCTTTTTGAGAGCAGCTTTTATGGCTTGGTTTCTCAAGCTATAGATCATTGGGTTGAGAGTTGGGGGCACAACAGTGTACATAATAGTGAGAAAAAGGTCCAGAGCACTTGGAGAGTCAGAAGGTGGCTTGAGAAACTCAAAGATTCCGGTTGACATGAATAAAATGACCACAGTGAGGTGGGGAAGGCAAGTAGAAAAAGCCTTAGCTCTGCCCTCAACAGATGTCATCTTCAGCACAGTAGAGAATATCTTTGTGTAGGACACTCCAATAAACGTGACACAAAGACAGCCCGCCAAAGACAAGAAGGCACTGACGCCAACCTCGCTGATATACCTATTAGAGCAGGAGAGTTTCATGAGCTGGGGGATGTCACAGAAGAACTGGTGAATGACATGAGAGCCACAGAATTGCATGGAGAAAGTGGTCGCTGTTTGCATAGCCCCTGAAATAACCCCACTGATCCAGACCCCCAGGACTCCTCGGACACAGGTGCGGACATCTATGATGATTTCGTAGCTCAGTGGACGGCAGATGGCCACATAGCGGTCATAAGACATCACCGTGAGCATAGATATCTCAGCAACTGCACAAAGAACGAAAGCAAAACACTGTACCATGCATTCCCCGAGCGAAATGTAGCCACTGTGCATGAAAGAGTTGTAAATAGACCTTGGCACAGTCACGGAAATGTAGCACAGATCCAGGAAGGAGAGATGTTTCAGGAAGAAATACATCGGTGAGTGGAGAGTACTCTCCAAGGAAATTGCGGTGATAATAAGAATATTGCTAATTAACGCCATCACATATATGACTAAGAACAGAGACGCATGGACGAGTTCTAGCTCAGGCGTAGCAGAAAATCCCATCAGAAGAAATCCACTCATAGTAAAATTAGCCATGTTGCTTCTTAATTTCCCAGTGATGTTGGCTGCAAGACAAGATGGAAACATTTGGAATTTGTCATTGAACCTCGTTATCACCTGAAATCAAGGAAGTTAGGCTTGGAATTACTTAAAGAAGTCACCACTTCATCATTCATGGGAAGGTAGTTCTTTAAACTACTAATCTAGTGGAGAATTTTAAATGATTTGGGCTCAGTCATGAAAACATAGATAAAGGGGATTTTAAATTTTGCCATTTAAAATTGTCATTTTGGGCCTCCCCGGGGGCGCAGCAGTTGAGCGCTGGGCTGCAAAGCTGCCTGCAGCTTCTGCCGCGCCGGTTCCATCCTCGGCCACTGGCGAGGTCCCACATGGCCAGCAGACCTCTCCTGCTGTGCCCGCTGCTCCACTCAGCAGTGTTCTCGTCTGTTCTCCTGTTCTGCTACCTGCTCTGGCTCTGGAGAATTCTCTCACCCTTCCTCTCTTCTGACTGTATCCAGTGCTTGCATAAATAAATAAATCTTAAAAAAAATAAAATAAAGTTGCCATTTCAAGCAATGGGAATGAGAATGCATATTTGAATAAAATTAATACAATGTATTTAAAAATATATAATCTTTTTCGTAGTACTAGGGCATTGCATTTTGATTTGTGTACAAAGTTTTCTGTAGCTCATATACTCACATTTTTAAATGTTTGTTATCCTTATTATTTTTCAGTAATCATTCTTTCTATTTATATACCACTCCAATTACATTGGATTTCTCATTGCAATTTTATAATTTCATTTTGTATTTGAGCAGTAAAAGCCATATATTTTTGCTTCTTTAACTAAACATTTACATTCTCCATAATTGAAATTATGAAACATCAAATATATGTCAAACATTGGCAAATACTAGAAATACAACTAAATAATTATTTTCATGATAATATTTATGCAGCCATGAAAATTACCTTTTTGAAGTTTTTTTTTTTTTTAAACGGGATTTGAAAACTATTTGGTGATAAAGAAGTAAGATATGAACACTTTATGTTCTCAAAACATGTAAATGCACAGGAATGAAATAAGCTGAGAATAAAAGAGTATACGGCAATGAAACTTGCAACATCAGTGATTATTTCTGCATAGTGAGGGAATGTTGTGTTTATTGCTGGCTTATTGCTGATTTGTTAAACTGACAGAACGTGTAAGACAATGATTCTCCTTTTCAGTTCTTCAGCCTGAAATCCATGGTGTAACGATTTACTTAGAAACTGAGGGTCATGGATGCTTCTAGATTCTGCATAGATGAGACAGTCTTTGCACATAGAAGCAAAATTTATTTTTGAATAGGTTCAGTCATTTTGTTTGTGTCTGTGTATTCCACAGGATTGTTAACATATTATTACGTATGACCAAGTGATTCTATTTTAGACAATATTAAAGGGAGTCTTTGAAGGCAACCCCTTGCTTTTCTAGAGGTGATCGTGGCACACTTACTCATCTGGCATCATCTCTTATAACTGCAACTTTCCAGGTAAATTTTCTGAAGCCTCCCAAAATTTCCATTTCCATGTGTCCATGAGAAGGTTGCTTATTTTTCTTTGTGGAACCCAACAAAAAATTCATTTCCTATGTATTGAAATATTGCTTGATTTATCTAAAAGTATTTATTTGATCATTCCATTAATTTAAATGTACTCTTGTCAGTGACTATACCACATAGTGGAAACAATTACAGTTTTTGATATCATTTTGAAAATTTTATCTCTTTCCTATGAATTGAAAATATATATGCCTTCAACTTATTTTTGAAGGCATAACTTCAGTTATTTTTATCTCAGTCATTTTCTCTGTTTTTCTGTTAAATGACCATTCAGAAGTCCATTTCAGAAATTCATGTATTTCTTTACTTCAGAATCTTCTCCTAAGAATGAGATGAAATTAGAAGTCTGTGTGACTATTATGATATGAAGCATGGTCTCCTACTGTACTCTTTCAATCTATGGTTTCTTCTTGATCCTTCCTTTGGGAGGATGGAAAATATGGTTATGCTGCTCTCATGAAACTGTTGGATCCATTCTTGATTTTCAATCTTTTCTAACATATTTGAACATTTTTTTCTGAGATTTCTAATTTGGGAAGCATCTCACATCTCTTATAACTCACTAGTATAAGTGTTAATGAATGATAAGAATATGAGGTACATCCAATAGCATTAGTCTGTCATACACCCATGCTGAATTACTTCTACAATGGTTATATAGTGAAAGACATTGTTATGGAGGTGGAATTGGCACTCCACAAAATGTTTCTTGGAATAGAAGGCATTTGCAATAGTCCCCCCAGATTCCTAATTTTCATGAAAATAGTCATAGTTTATCAATAGTATCCCATTTTTAACAAGTTCAATGACATTACTAGTTCTTTCAGCCATTCACAATAAGTATCATATGGGCTTTCCATTATTCTGTGTGATCTAGCTTTTTTAGACCCTAAGGAAACTCACCAGAGCATATTTCAGGATTCCCTTCCCTCAACAGGAGAAGCTGTCAATGTGAGTAGCTGCCATTTAGCTCAAAGTCCTGATCACTGAAATCAGTCACATTCAGAAAAATGAGAACTGTCAAGAAAAGGTAAGTCTATTTCAATCTTTCTTGGGCCCCTAGTGATTAAGCAATGAAACCTCTTGGCACAAGCAGAGTTTGTGGGAGCTCTGGGTATTTGCTTTGCTGGCCAGTGCCCTGGGGGCCAAAGTTGAAATTATATTAATTGTTTCTGCAGAGTATTTTTCTGCTGAATTGATTTAATGATTCTAAGTAGTTACCTGGAATTTCAGCTTATTTTTGTTTATTGGATTAAATTATTGAAAAATATTATACTTTGGTGCAAGATTCAAGAATATTCAAAATAGAAAGTTATTAATTTACTTTATAGTAACAAATATACAATGTTTTTAGAGATTTATTTATTAATGCATACAAGAACTGGGGTACAGGGCAGAGGTGCGGGAGGTAAGAGGATTCACCAGAGACAGAGTGGGGACCAGAATGGGCAGATAGACTGAAGTACACTGCTGAGGGGAGCAGCAGGTGACACAGGAGAGGTCTGCTACACCATGTGGGTAACTCCCTGGACGACCAGAGATCGAACTGGTGCCACAGAGGCTGCAGACAGCTTCACAGAATCATGCTTCATTTCACAAATGAGGTTTTATAGTCCTAAAAATGCTATGAAATAGAATCAGAAAAAATGCTATGAAATAGAATCAGAAAAAATGCTATGAAATAGAATCAGAAAAAATGCTATGAAATAGAATCAGGTTTCCAAGTAAACTGTCCTCTGAACAGAACCTTACAACTAATTGTCAGAGCATTTCACATTTATGTTCTAAGAGCTCAAAAAGCTTTAATTTCAGCCATCCTTTTTGTACATGTATTAGTGCTCCTGAATTTGAGGAATATTCTAAATTAATGAGAAGAGTCTACAGGTTTCTGATCACTTGGTCCAACAAAAGCTATGTCTTATAAGATATCAGAATTCAGTTATTTTTTAACTTTTGTTATTTTTTAACTTTTTTTTTAATTTTTTCAGTTATTTTTAACTTTTTTAAAATTTTTTACACTTTTTAAAAGATTTATTTATTTATTTATTTATTTATTTGTTTGTTTGTTTGTTTGTTTATTTATTTATTTATACAAGCACTGGGTACAGTCAGAAGGGTGGGCGGGTACAGAACTCACCATAGCCAGAGCAGGGAGCAGAGCAGGCAGAAGGACCGAAGTACACTGCTGAGGGAAGCAGCAGGTGGCAGGAGAGGTCTGCATGCTATGTGGGACCCTCCTCCAGTGGCCGAGGAGCAGCCGGGGATAGAACTGGCATTGCAGAGGCTGCAGGCAGCTTTGCAACCCAGCGCTCAACTGCTGCGCCACCGAGGAGGCCCAATTTTTTACACTTTTTTATTCACTTATATATTTGTTCATTTTTGGACAATATTTGATTTCTCCCCTCAGGTGTGGTCCCCACAAATCTCCCACCACCACATCACTTGTGACCCATCACCAAAAGTCCTTGTGCTATTCCTTCCCCTATTTTGACCCCTCTCTCTCCCTCACCTCTGCTATATGCCTCAGATACAGAAGAGCTAAAAAGATACTTCTCCAAAGAGGAAAGACAACTGGCCAACAGTTTATGAAAAACTGTTCAACATTACTTATAATCAAGGAAATTCAAATCAAAACCACAATGAGATGCCAAGTCACTTTTGTGAGAATGGCCCATATTCAAACAAACAAACAAAAACTCACAACAACAAATTCTGGCCAGGTTGTAGAGAAAAGAGACCCTTTTCACACTACTGGTGGGATTGCAAATATCAGATTTTAAATGTGTGTATATTTTCAAGCTGTGAGCCCAAGAAGCAGGACAAACACGAAAAATGTAAGTAGAGAAAAATTTTATCCTCTTTTAAAAGTGAATTCACACTAGGTAATTATACATGTAGCTTCAAATATCTGTAGGATTATTGTATATAAGCAAGACTAGATCTGTTCTTTCACATATTATGAAAAGAAATACAATAATCGTATATAGCAGAGGAGATGTAGCTCAATGAGGAAGATGCTAAATGTTTTCATCTTAATTAGTAAATGTGGTGTCCTGGAGATGCACTGAGGTCCCATAACTATTCATGACAGCTGCATAGATATGGAGAGACACATTTTTAATTTGGTGGGATGTTTGCCACATGATCTCTAATATTTTTCTAACTCTATAATTCATAGAGTTTATCCTAATATCTAAATTATAAATGTGAGAATAACAAACTCAGATACCTTTTTCTTTTCTCTTTTGATTTCTTCTTTAATCCATTGGTTGTAAAGAGCATGTTGTTTAATTTCCACCTATTAGTGAGGTTTTCAGTTTGATACTATTGTTGTCAGACAAGATATCCCTTTCATATGATGGACTTGTCTATTTGCCATTATAATATTTATTTATGAATTGAGTTAAATTATTGACTTGCTAATTTAATGATTATTAAGTCTTTTCATTGAATATTTCAGAATCTAACACACATTTCAAATATGTTTCAATAATGGTCCAATAAACAAAATACCTAGTCAAAATACTAAGTAACTATTTCTGATCAGTAAATCAACAAAATGTAGTTGCCCAGAATAATCAACATAATGGCAAGTTTTGGTCCCAGGGTATTTACTAAGAACATGAAATACCCACAGCACCCAGAAACTTTGCTTGTGCCAACGAGATTTAATTGCCTAATCACCAGTGGCCAAATTAAGGTTGTAATGAGCTTGTTGTTTGAATGTGACTGGATTGCAGAGATCAGGACAGGAATGTCAGCTGCTCATGGAGACAGATTTTCCTTTGGTTGAGGGAATATTTCTTCAATATGCTCTGATGAGTTTCCTTAGGTTCTAAAACTATAGATTACAAATAATGGAAAACCCATAAGTTACTTGTTTTGAGTGGATGAGATAACCAGCCAGTACTGGTAAAGTATGAATTATTATTTATGAGATATGATTATTTGATTAGAAGTTAGGAATATGGTAGAGAACATTGTAACTCTTTTTTTCCAAAAGGATTTTATGGAGTGCAATTCTCACCTCCCTAACAATGTCTTATAATAGTGACTTATATATAAGAGATTGAGATAATTTTCACATCTGAATTTAAAGGAAAAGTGTTGAAATATGCAGAAAATTTATAAATTGAGAATGGATGAAACATTGTAGTGAAACAAAGTCACCATATTTTCCACCTACACACAGTATAGACCCAAAGGAAAGCATAAAATTGAAAGAGCAAATAGGAGACATGCTTCTTTTCATGGCCAGTCATCAGCCTTCTGATTTCTTTTAATTCATAGGGGAAAATACTGAAATGAGAAAGTTCAAGAAGATCCTGGAATGGACAGGACAATGGTCAATTTTTTAGAAATATAGAGAAAACCATTTACAAGAAAATTAGCTGGTAAAAGATATTAACAATATCTTAATACATTTAGCAGATTTTGGTTATTTTTATGTAAATTTTATTTTTATATACCCCATACAATTGCGACCCTCTTATTTTGACCCCAATCCCTCCCCTCCCAGCCCCCCACCCCCCATAGAGTATCTCTGGTTCATAGTTGTTCGTTAATTTTGATTTTCACTTTCTTATAGTTATTCATTTTCCTAGTCCCTTATTTAAGTTTTCTAGATTCCTGCTATGAGTGAGACCATCCTTTGGTTATGTTTTAAAAACAACATATCCATGTAAACATGAAGCATTGTGTATCAATATCCATCTTCACCAAAACTATGATAGAGATCTTAGATTTTGAATGTTCCCTCAGATATATGACTATGAATAACCTGGGGGTAATAAAATGGTAGAATTACTTATGTGAAATTAAAGGAAACTTCTGTATTAACACAGAAAGTAGGAATTTCTTTGAAAAGGAAAATCGACCATCTTTATCTCCTTCATTAACACAAGATTCCTAAAAAGGACAAAGACTTGAAGTAATATCTATGAACCAATAATAATTTCTTCTTTTCCAAAAAGAATGCACAAATTTTATCCTATCATTTGCCTGTATTACACTTATTTTTTTTATTTTTTAGTAAATCATATTCATTATTATGTTAATTGAATTCATTTTATTGAGGTAACATTTTTTTAAAAGATTTATTTATTTATACAAGTAGTGGATACAGTCAAAAGTGTGGGAGGGTGAGAGAGTTCACCAGAGTCAGAGCGGAGAGCAGAGCAGGTAGACTTACGAAGTACACTGCTGAGGGGAGCAGCGGGTGGCAGGAGAGGTCTGCGTGCCATGTGGGACACTCGCTGATCCCCGGGGATCCTACCAGCGCTGCAGAGGCTGCGGACAGCTTCGCAACCCAGCGCTCAACCGGGAGAGACCCCTGAGGTAGTATTTGTTTATAAGACTGTACCTGATATAAGGGTCTATAGTCAGACCTCCTCAGATGTATGTTATTACCAAAAATCTTTATCATAATATATTCTACTGATTATATTATTTTTGATAGTGTACTACTTAGATGCAAAATTTTATTTCATAGTTGTTTTAATCAGATTGGACTAAATTGTCTTTTCTTTTAAAATACACGTGTTGAGGTCTGTACAATACTTTCCTTTTAGGAAACAGTATTTTTCAGATCAATTTTTATGATATTTTTTGTTAATAAGTTATTTATATGTCATAATTATGTAATGAATAGGTACTATTATTTTGGCATTTCATAATGGTAACTATTAGAAGTATATAAAAATGAGGAATATTTTCCTCATATATAACTGAAAATATTACATTGCAATAATAAAACCTTGGTAGTCAGCGTGATGTATGAATAGATAGAATGATTATGATTAGACTAGAATGAGTAGCTAAGAAACCTTTATAATATGAGTGTATGGACTGTAAAATCTTTAATGTAAATCAAAATTCAGTGGTCCATAGTGCAATTAATAAAAGTATATATTTGAAAATACAGTTCATAATATTTATTATATTCATTCATTTTCTTTTCATTTGATTGAAATGGGAAATAATGAAATTTATGATCTTCCTTACCTAGGTTTCCATGACTGAGCCAAAGTCATTGAAAATTGCACAAGATTATTAGTTTATAGAACTATTTATTCATTTATAATGATGTGGCAATTTCTGGTGATTTCATACCTAACTTCACTGAGTTCTCATGTTGATGGTTTAGATATTATTAGAAACTCAATGAACTTTAGAGAATATTTAGAAAATATTTTAGAGATTATGGTGGTCAACATTCTAACAAATTCCATGTGTCTTTTCTCTTCCATATAACTGTCATGAACAGTTGTAGGGCCTCAGTGTATCTCTAAGACTCCAATTTACTACTTAAAGGTGAAATATTTTATCATTCTTACTCTTTGAGCTACATCTCCTCTGCTATTTATGACATTACTATTTATTTTCATAATATGTGAAAGGATAGATCTAGTCCTGCTTATACATGACTATATTTCAGATATTAATATTTGAAAGATTCTAAAAATTTTCTTTTTTATACATTCTTAATCTGATTGCCAGATATGAGCTCAACAGCTTACAAACCTATATACTTTTATATTATGTTTTTTTTAGACTTACTGCTTTTTTGTCCCATGTCTTCAGAACCTATAAATTTGTTTTCATTTTTTCTATTAATTAATAGAGGAGATTTTTTTCTTCCAGTTCAGACAGATACATGTGCTGAATGAATAACTTAAACCCTTGTTTGCTATTCTTAGATTACAAATGTAGATGAATTGATCATTAATTACAACTTTGTTTTAAAATGATAGTTTACCTGGAAACTATCTGAGTTCTATTTTATGGCTTTTTTTTAAGGCTGAAAAGCTCACATTTCTGAAATCAGAGCCTGGGATAAAACATGGTTTGTAATAATTGAATACACAGTGTCACCTCTTCTAATTTGAATATAATATAACCTCGAAACAATCAGGTTATTTTTAATAATTATTATTTTTGTGCTAGAGAAAACATGGACCACACACTCAGGATTTTTACAAATGGCTATTTGTTACTACTTCACTCTAAGTGGAATTAGATTGGCATTTAGTGTAAAGATTAGGGAGAATTTAGCTGCATCATTGGTAGTCATTATTGTGAATTAACCCTTTTCAGATAACGGACATGTCTATTAGACAGCATAATCTTAACTGGTTATTAATTAACTTAATGATCTGATAACTAGAACTAAGACTTTTTGTTGTATATTTATGAATCTAACATGAAGATTAGAACAGTTTCCCAGTAATTTGACCAGTTAACACACCTACACTGAAATTCCAGGTAACTATGTGTATTCAGTAAAGAAACTCAATAGAAAATACTCTGTAGAAACAATGAGTGAAACTGCATCCCAGGGTATATTGGTCCCAGGGTATTTACCCAGAATACCAAATACCCACAAAAACAAGACATTCTGCTTGTGCTTAGATTGCATAGTCTAACCTCCAGAGACCAAAGAAGGATTGAAATGGACTTATTTTTTCTTCAAAGTTCACACTGTTCTGAATGTTACTGAATTCAGAGGTTAACTTTGAGTTAAATATCAGCTGCTCACACTGACATCTTCTCCTTCTGTTGAAGATAGAAGTTCTTGGATATGCTCTGGTGAGTTTCCTTAGGTTCTGAAAAGACAAATTACACAGAAAGATGAAAGCACTAAGTTACTGGTTTTGAATGGGTGAGAAAACATTGTGGAGTGCAGTTTTCACCTCCCTAGCAATGTCTTTCTTTAGATAACATCATAGAAATAATGCAGCATGATTGTATGATGATATGATACTGTCAGATATTTCTTGTATTCATATTATTTAAAACTCATAAGAGCTAAATGATGCTTTCCACATCAAAGATTACAGATAAATTGTTGAAATCTGGTAGAAAAATATAAAAACTAAGAATGAATCAGATATTTTAATCAGAGCAAAATATTTACATTTTCCATCTCCACAAAGTTAAACATTTAAAGAAATCATAGACTAGAAGAGCATAAGCAGAGACAATGCGTCATATCATAATCAGTTATCAAGTCTTCTGATTGCTTCTGAGTTAGAGAAAATTCAAGAAATTCTGAAATGGACATGTGGATGGTCATTATTTCAGTATTATAGAGAAAAGTATTTACAAAAAATAGCATGCAAAATCATTACATAATCACAATACAGTTATCAATGACTTTAGCTATGTTTTAGAAACATTATATCCACCTAAACACTAAACTGCAACGTTCAGAAATATTGATTTCCTAAACTGTGATAGAGATCTTAGATTTTGAATATCTCAACTTATAATAAGGAAATAATCTGTGGACACTGAAATGGTATAACTAAAGTCATAAAACCAATGTAAAATTTTGCTCAGCACTAAAGTTAGGAATTTCATTAAACTAAAAAAGGGCAACATTATATTCTTAGTTAAACTGATAAGTCATAAAGGGAAAAAATCTTGCAATAATTCTAAAGACTCAGCAAAAGAGACAATTCAAATCCCTTCATTTTTTTTTTCTGTAGTAGTTGCTGGTATCACAGACAATAAATGCAACATTATATAAAGCAAGTCTTAGCTAGAGCCATGTAACCCTAATGTGGCAAGTTGACTTTTACTTTTAGGTAAAATAATTTTGGGTAAATATTTTTTTAAATAATTTTGGGTAAATCATGCAATGCTTTTATGAATGTGGAATGGAGACATTTTTGTTTTTCTAAACCAAAATTAAGCAACATTTTCCCAGACACAGAAATGGAAGCTTCTGGAGGTTCAATACACCTCATCTGCCTTGATGAGTAGGTGTGCCTTTATAATCTCTAGAAAAGTCAAATGTCATCTTCAAAGTCTCTATTCATTGTTGCTTAGATATAAAATTACCAGCATTAATTTAAAGGTATTTTAAAACTCTAGTGGGCCACACCCAGATACACACACACACACATACACACAGCACACACAGAATAAGACTGACCCAAAATTTAAATAAATTTTCTTGTGTGTGCAAGGGGATGTCTCATCTATACCAAGTCATTTCCATCCAGCTCAGACTTAAATAACTTCCCAATTAATTGGCATAGTATACTACAGAAGCTGGAAGCATCCATCTCCCTCAGCTTCTCAGAGAATCATTGCAGGTGCATCATGGATTTCAGCCTGAAAAATTAAAATGGAGAATCATTTACCAAGTGTTTCAGGTCAGGATAACAAATCTATAAAGGAGCAATAACACATTTACTCATCATTGAGAAATAATTACTACTATTATGTCTTTTAATTACTTATACTTTTTTATTCTCTGCTTCTGTGTATTTTGAGACCATAAAGTTTATATAATATCTTCCTTCATCCTATGTCACCCAAATAGTGGCCAGGTCCCATCTCAGAAAAAATACTTCATAATGACAATTTTCAAGTTCACCTTTATAGGCTTCTCAATAGATTTTGCTACTGCAATGCTTTTAAATGAACATAGTTTTCTTAACTGTAATCATCAAATGAATTCATTGAACTCATATATACATCATGCTCAATGGTTTAATTTCAGATGATTTAGGATCTCTGCTAAATAATTTTCTTCTTGAAGAAAATATGCACTGTTTGAACATATTGCCTTCATGTTTTAAGTTTATTCTGTGTCTACTTTTAAAATAAACACCATATTTATTATTTCTTGATTTATTTAATTTTAATGTAGTAACATGGTTTGTGACACTGTACACAACTTAGGGCTCTAGGCCACACCTTTCAGATACATGTTACCACTAGAGGTCTTCATAATAGAATTGAAATTTCTTTTTTATTATTGACTAATATGTTAGGTACAAAATCATATCACATTATTGGTCTACATTTTCTTTCAGTAAGAATTAGAGTAAATGATATTTTCTTGTGTGCATCAGTTATGTTATTTTCTTAAGCAAATATCCTGGGGAAAGTCTGTTGTTATTGAATCTTTTGGAAAATTAACATTTTTCAATATTTTTATGTTATTTTATGTTAATTACAATGGTGACCTATATATAATTATTATATAGGTACTATTCAATTGTATTTCATATTGTTATTTTTGGAGGAAATAACTTTGCAAATGAAAAATGGCATTTTCTTAACTTACGCTGGTAATAATTACTAATATTATTATGAAATTCCACTAATAAACCCATGTGGTTGGAGTGCTATATGAACAGATAGAATGATGAATGATAATGAATAGGTAGCTAAGAAACATTTGTAAATGTGAGTGCATGTACTGTATAGAGCTTTTTATATAAACCAGATTTGCTGCTCTGTATTTCTATTAACACAATTATGTATTTGAGCAGTGCAATTTATTTGTTCTATTATATCCTCACATTTTTCTTAACATTTGATTAAAAAGGCCTTATTAAAATTTATAATCTTCCTTACACATTTGGCATGACCAAGTATAGATGATTTAAAATTTGTCAATATGATTTATGATTTAAGAGGAAGTGGTGACTTTTTCAAGTGTTTTCATGCCTAAATTCAATGAGTCCAAGATGGGTTAGGAATTTAAATAACAGAAATTTTCTTCCCAATGGTTCCATTTTTTTCTTGCAGCCAGCATCACTGGAAAACTAAGGACTATGGCTAATCTCACTATGAGTGGGTTTCTTCTAACGGGATTTTCTGACAAGCCTGAGCTAGAACTAGTCCATGCTTCTCTGTTCTTAGTCTTGTATATGGTGGCGGTAACTGGCAATCTCCTCATTATCTCTGCAATTTCCATGGATCATAGTCTCCACTCACCCATGTATTTCTTCCTGAAACATCTCTCCTGCCTGGATCTGTGTTACATTTCTGTGACTGTGCCAAGGGCCATTTACAACTCTTTCATGCATAGTGGCTACATTTCCCTTGGGGAATGCATAGTGCAGTGTTTTACTTTCATTCTGTGTGGTTCTGCTGAGCTATCCATGCTGACGGTGATGTCTTATGATCGCTATGTGGCCATCTGCCTTCCACTGCGCTACGAAATCATCATGAATGTCAGCAAATGTGTCTACAGTGTCTTAGGCATCTGGATCAGTGGGGTCATTTCTGGAGCCATGCACACAGCTGGCACTTTTTCCATGCACTTCTGTGGTTCCCATATCATTCACCAATTCTTCTGTGACATCCCTCAGCTCCTGAAACTCTCTTGTTCTAATGAGTATATCAGCGAAGTCTCAGTCAATGGATTCATGGCACCTGTGTCGTTTATTTGTGTCACCCTTATTGGACTGTCCTACACCCAAATATTCTCTACTGTGCTGAGGATGCCATCTGCTGAAGGCAGAGCTAAGGCCTTTTCCACTTGCCTTCCCCACCTGGCTGTCGTCATTTTATTCATTTCCACCAGTGCCTTTGAGTTTCTCAAGCCACCTTCTGATTCTCCAAGTGCACTGGACATTTTTCTCACTATTATGTACACAGTTGTGCCCCCAACACTCAACCCAATGATCTACAGCCTGAGAAATCAAGCCATAAAGGCAGCTCTGAGAAAGGTTGTTGGGAGAAGGAAAACCTACCTTTTTTGTTGAGTCATGTGTATCAATTTTTTTTAATATTTTTTAATTTTATGTATTTTTTTACATCATGTTTCCTTTTTTGCACAATGTATGCATTTTCATCTTGGTTATAGTCCCCATACCTTTCCCACCACCATTGTTTTGATTCTACTCCCTTGTCCCCCCCACCCCAGTAATGTGTCTCTGATTTATAGTTACTTGTTGATTTTGATTTTTACTTTATTAGAATTAGTTGTGAGTGAAGTTAGAAATACTAAGGGAAATCTGTTGACTGATAAATTTAGATAAGCTAAAATGAACTGATTTTATTATAGAAAATTGAGTACTTAGATGTAGAACAACCACCATATACTTTTTGAAATCCTGTCTGAATTTGGAGCTTCTCTCCGAAGTCTTCACATATATATCAAGGAACTGGGCAGGTGCTCTGTGTATCTAGCTGTTGTTTTCTATGCATTGAGGAGAATAAAGATTGTTGTTAAAATTTACTTCATTGAGAGCTTTATCTGCTGAGATACAGGGGGCTTATTTTTATTTTTTAAAATTTATTTATTTATGCGTCCAACAGCTGGGGTGCAGGCCAGAGGTGGGGGGTTGGTTAGAGGATTCGTCAGAAACAGAGTGGGGAGAACAGACCGATAGACTGAAATATACTGCGAGGGAAACAGTGGCTAAATCAGGAGAGTTCTGCTGTGCCATGTGGGTCACCTCCTTGGCCAGGAATCAAACTCATGCTGCAGTAGCTTCAGATTGCTTCACAGCACTGATGCTTAACTCTTTGGGCCACCAGGGAGGCCCCAAGATCTGGGATTTTTAAAGCTTCCCTAAATCTTAAAGTCAGTATTTTTTTGAAGTTAGTGATTTCCCCAGAAGCAACAAGTTTCCAAAATGCTGCCTTTTCACAAATAACATTTTGCTGGACACAATTTCTTCAGGACAAGAGCACTAGCAACTTCACTCTTGACTTGTGCTTTTTAGTTGGGGCCAGGAAAAGAGGATCAAAATTGTTTTATTTGGTTTATAAGACATAACATTGTTATTTACATAACATGTTATTTACATTGTTTAAAAGTAAATAAAGAAAGGAGCATAAGGAGAGTTGCCATAAATTTGTATTATCTGAGTAAGATGAATATTCACATGTAGCTAATAAACTTATTCCTGCAAATGCAAATTAAAATTTCACCCACAAAACAAAGTGTGAAAAAATTGCATACTCAATGGATTAATTAACCAGCATGAATTTATTGTTATCAAATGATAACATAGGTATGCTGGATTCTAGTCTGTTGATAAATGTGTTCATGCTTATAATATAAAACTCTTTTTAATTATTGTAGTCTCACAACATTTTTATATAAAGTACTATAAGTTCCTCCTTCTGTACTTTCAGATTATTCTGCATTTCATTTATTTTTAATTAATATTTTATATAAATTAATTCTTACATCATTTTCATTTTTGCACAAAATGTATGCATTTTCACTTTGGTTATATTCCCCATACAATTGCACCCCCCTTATTTTGACCCTAGTCCTTCTCTCTCCTTCCCTCTCCCTCCCATCCCCCGCCATGGAGTGTCTGGTTTATAGTTGCTTGTTGATTTTGATTTTGACTTTGTATTAGTATTTTTCCTGGTCCCTTATTTAGTTTTCTAAATTCCTGCTATGAGTGACACCATCTGATATTTTTCATTTTCTTTCTGACTTATTTCGTTGAGCATGATCCCTTCTAGCTCCATCCATGTTGCTGCAAACTGCATGTGTTTATCTTTTTTGAATGCTGAGTAATATTCCATTGTGTATATGTACCACATCTTCTTGATCCAGTCATCTATTTTTGGGCATTTGGGTTGTTTTCATAGCTTAGCTATTGTAAATAGTGCTGCTATAAACATAGGCGTGCAGGTGCCCTTTGGAATTAATGTTCAGTGTCCTTTGGGTAAATACCTAGGAGTGAAATTGCTGGTTCATATGGAAGCTCTATGTTTAGTAGGTCCAGAAATCTCCACACAGCTCTCCATAGTGGACGGACCAGTTTGCATTCCCTCCAGCAATGAAGGAGAGTTCCTTTTTCTCCACAACCATGCCAACATTTGTTGTTGCTAGTTTTTTTTTTTTTTTTTCAATATGTGACATTCTCACTGGTGTAAGATGGTATCTCATGGTCGTTTTGATTTGCATTTCCCTGATTACAAGTGATGTTGAACATTTTTTCATATGCTTGTTAGCCATTTGCATTTCCTCTTTGGAGAAGTTTCTTTTTAGTTCTTCTGCCCATTTTTTGACTGGATTATTTTCTTTGTTTTTCTTGAGTCTTATCAGCTCTTTGTAGATTTTTGTGATCAGTCCTTTATCATTAGTGTTGTGTGCAAAAATGTTCTCCCAGTCGGTGGGGTTTCTCTTTGTTTTGGTTGTTGTCACTTTTGCTGTGCAGAAGTTCTTTCATTTGATGTAGTCCCAACTGTTTATCTTTGCCTTCACTATCACTGCTTTGGGTGATGTGTCTGTAAAGATGTCTTTGAGGTACATGTCATTTAGTGTTTTGCTTATATTTTCTTCTATATAGTTTATGGTTTCAGGTCTTATGTCTAGTTCTTTAATCCATTTTGAGTTGATTTTTGTGTATGGTGTGAGTTAGTGGTCAAGCTTCATTCTTTTGCATGTAGCAACCCAGTTTTTCCAGCACCATTTATTGAACAAACTTTCTTTGCTCCAGTGCTTATTCTTTGCTCCTTTGTCAAAGATTAGTTGACCGTAAATCTGTGGGTTTATTTCTGGATTTTCTATTTGGTTCCAGGGTCCATGTGTCTGTTCTTGTTCCAATACCATGCAGTTTTGATGATTATGGCTTTATAGTATAGTTTGAAGTCTGGGCGTGTGATGTCTCCATTCCCCTTTTTTTTTTTTTTTTCTTTTTTTTTTAGGAGAGCTTTGGCTATTTGGGTTTTGGTGCTTCCATATGAATTTCATCAATACTTGTTCTATTTCTTTGAAGAATATCATTGAAATTTTTATTGGAATAGCATTGAATCTGTAAATTGCTTTTGGTAGGATGGCCATTTTAATAATGTTAATTCTTCCAATCCATGAGCAAGGGATGTCTTTCCATTTCTTTGTGTCTTCTTCTCTTTCTTTTAAGTGTTTTATAGTTTTCTCTGTATAGGCCCTGTACTTCTTTTGTTAGGTTTATTCCCAAGTATTTGATTTTTTTTTTGTTTCAATAATAAAAGGGATTTTTTTTTTTATTTCTTCTTCTTCAGATTTATCATTTACGTATAGGAAGGCTACTGATTTTTGCGTGTTGATTTTGTATCCTGCCACTTTACTAAACTGATTGATTAGTTCAATTAGTTTTTCTGTGGAGTTTTTGGGTTTCTCAATGTATACTATCATATAATCTGCAAATAGTGATAGTTTAACTTCTTCCTTCCCTATTTGGATTCCTTGTATGTTTTTCTCTTTTCTTATTTCTCTGGCTAGGACTTCCAGTATTATATTGAAAAGCAGTGGTGTGAGTGGACATCTTTGTCTTGTTCCAGATCTTAATGGAAATGCTTTCAGCTTTTCGCCATTGAGAATGATACTGTCTATGGGCTTGTCATATATGGCCTTTATGATTTTGAGGTATGTCCCTTGTATCCCGAGAATTTCAAGGGCCTTTATCATAAATGGGTGTTATGCTTTTTCAAAAGCTTTTCAGCATCTATTGATATTATCATATGTTTTTTATATCTCTTTTTGTTGATGTGTTGGATAACATTGATTGATTTTCGTATGTTGAACCATCCTAGTGTCCCTGGAATAAATCCTACTTGGTCATGGTGAATTATCTTATGGATACATTGTTGGATTCTGATAGCTAAAATTTTATTAAGGATTTTTGCATCCATTTTCATTAGAGAGATAGGCCTGTAGTTTTCTTTTTTTTTGTGTTGCCCTTGTTTGGTTTTGGTATTAGTGTAATGTTGGCTTCATAGAATGTGTTTGGTATTATCCCTTCCTTCTCAATTTTTTGAAAGAGTTTTTGAAGGATAGTCACTAATTCATTTCTGAATGTTTGGTAGAATTCATTTGCAAATCCCTCAGGTCCTGGGCTTTTGTTTTTGGGGAAGTTTTTGATTACCATTTCAATTTTGCTGCTTGTAATTATTCTGTTTAGGTGTTCTATTTCTTCTTTATCTAGCTTTGGGTGATTGTAGAGTTGTAGGAATTTATCTATCTCTTCTAGATTGTTGAACTTGTTTGCATGTAACTGTCCATAGTAGTTTCTGATTATTCTTTTGATTTCTGCTGTGTCCGTTGTGATTTCTCCTCTTTCATTTGTGGTTCTATTTATTTGTGCTTTGTCCCGTTTTTCCTTTGTGAGCCTGGGTAGGGGTTTGTCTATTTTATTTATTTTTCAAAGAACCAGCTTTTGGTTTCATTGACCTTTTGGATTGTTTTTTTAGTTTTGGTTTCAATTATTTATGCTTTGATTTTTTTTTCTTCTGCTGGTTTTGGGGTTTTTTCATTGTTCTTTTCTAGTTCTTAGAGCTTTGAGATTAGGTTGTTTCTTTGAGATCTTTCTTGTTTCTTGATGTAAGCCTCTATTGCTATATAGTTCCCTCTTATTACTGTTTTTGCTGCATCCTGTACATTTAGGAAATTGGTGTCCTCATTGTCATTCAACTCAAAGTATTTTTTAATTTCTTCTTTTATCTCCTCATTAGTCCAGTGGTCTTCCAGTAGTGTGGGTTTCAATCTCCATGAGAGTTCCTTTCTTGTTTTTATGGTTTATTTCTTATTTGATTGATTCATGGTCAGAGAAGATGGTTGGTATGATTTCAATCTTGGTGTATCTGTTGATGTTTGTCTTGTGTCCCAGTATGTGATCAAACCTGGAGAATGATCTGTGTGCACTTGAGAAAAATGTGTACTCAGATTTTTTTGAGTTTAGTATTGTATAGATATGTTAAACCCATGAACTCTAGATCCTTATTTAGAGCTTTAGTGTTCTTACTTATTTTTTGTCTTGTTGATCTATCCATTGTTGATAGTGGTGTGCTGAAGTCTCCTACTACATATGTGTTTTCTCTGATGCCTGCTTCAGAGATGATAATAGTTGTCTGATATATTTTGGTGCTCCTTCATTTGGTGAGTATATGTTAATGAGTGTTATTTCTTCTTGAAGTATTGTTCCCTTGATCAAGATGTAGTGACCATAGGGGTCTCTTTTTACCTTTATGAGTTTGATTTTTTTTTTTAATCTGATGTACGTATAGCTGTTCCTGCCTTCTTTTTTTTGGTCCATTTGCTTGTAGGATTGTTTTCCATCCTTTAACTTGGAGTCTATTTTTATCTTTTGTAGTTAAATGTGTTTCCTGGAGACAGTAAAAGGTTAGGTTTTGTTTCTTAATCCAGCCTGTGACTCTGTGCCTTTTTATGGAAGTGTTTAGTCCATTTACATTTATAGTTAATATTGATATGTTAGCATCTGTATTTGCCATTGAGTTTGTTTTTCCTCTAATTTTATTTATTTATTACTTCAGTAACTTTTTTTTGACCTTCTCTCTTTGTTATTCATCCCTCTGTTGGTTCTGGCTTTAGGAAATCTTGTAGTATTTTTTGGAGTGGGTGTTTAGTTGTAATGAAATTCCAGAGTTTCTGTTTGTCTGGGAAGGTCCTTATTTCTTCATAGAGGAAGGAAAGCTTTGCAGGATAGAGTATTCTCAGTTGGCATCTGTTTTCTTGGAGTCTGTTGACTATGTCCCTCCACTCTCTCCTTGCCCGTAGTGTTTCTTCGTAGAAGTCTGATGTCAGTCTGATTGGTTTTCTTTGAATGTTATCTGTTTCTTTCCCTCTTGTCAGCTTCATTATTTTTTCCTTGTCTTGGATTCTTGGGAGTTTTATTATTATGTGTCTTGCTGTATTTTCCCTTTTGTCATGGAAATTTGGTGTTCTTCCTGCTTCTTGTATGTCTGTTTGCAGCTCCTTCATGTTTGGGAAGTTCTTCAATTATTTCCTTTAATATTTTCTCTGCTCCTACGTCTCTCTCCTCTCCTTCTGGGATTCCTATAACTCTTATATTTCCTTTCCTCATGGAGTCAGATAGTTCCTGAAGTCTTTCTTCAGTCTTTTTCCTTCGTAATTCTCTTTCCTTCTCTGTTTTGGTTCTTTTTATTTCTGTGTCTTCAAGAGTACTTATTCATTCTTCCATTTCATCTATTCTGCTTTCACTGCTTTTCCCAGAGTTCTTTAGCTCCTGAATTAATTCTTTGATCTCCTGCATTTCTTTTACTTCCCTCTTTAGGAATTCAATTTTATTCTTCTGATCGTTGATTATTTTTTCCCATCATTTTTTACTTCCTTCAGTTTTTTAATCATGGCAATTTTAAATTCTCCTTCTGGAAGGCTCAGAATTTCTTCCAGGTCTCTGTCCTTGCAATCTGGTGGGTGGTTTTCTTTTGGTGGTGTGTCTTTTTCCTGAGGAGTTGCTAGGTTGCATTTTTCTTCTCCCTGCTGCCTGTTTTCAAATTTACCCTATACATTGGGACACTGTGTCACTGGTACTGCACGGCATCTTTTTGGTTTACTCTTTCTGGGATTTTGGAAACTGGTGGTCCAAATGAGTCAAATACTGTTATGCTAGAAGTCTAGTGAGACAGCAGTACTTTGAGTACGTTAATGGTTGCTGTCACAGAATATTTCCTACTTCTGTGTTTGTTTAATTCCAATGGTTTGTCTTGAAGTCCCACAAACTTCCCTTTAAGTGGGGGGTCTGAATTACACTCTGGGATCCAATTCACTGGATCCCACTATGGGCTTCACTCCCTGCCAGGGGGACCAGTCTTGTGGTGGCCTTTAGCTCACCTCTGGCTCTGCAGATTGCTTTCTGCCAGTTTCAAGAAGCCTTTATTGAAGGAAGGTCCCTGTTCTAAAATGGCGAGTCAAAGACTCACTTTTCTTTGCATGAGGTCTGCCCTAGCTTTGGCTGCCCGCTCCCCCTCTGGGCTCAGACTGCTGCCAGAAGGGGCCTGGCATGGGGTTGCTTTGCTGCTCACCTCTGGCTCCACAGGGAGCTTTCTGTCAGTTTCAAGCAGACTTTTTATTCTCCATTTTATTAGAATACATGTCCTATTGAATAGTGGTTCACCCTGGTCCAGTGTTATATCATCTTGACTTCATCATTATATTTGTCATGACTTTATTCTTAAATATGATCTTGTACTGAGAGGGTAAAGTTTGAAGAAGACCTCAAAATATGTACTTTACAGAAACACAATTCTACCCACAGCAGCAAGTGACACAAGAAACCAATTCATAATAAATCAAAGGGTAGAGTGAATTTAATTATATAGCTAAAATAAGTCAATGCAGGGCCTCCCCGGTGGCGCAGCGGTTGAGCGCTGGGTTGCAAAGCTGCCCGCAGCCTCTGCAGCGCCGGTTCGATTCCCGGCTGCTCCCCGGCCACCAGAAGAGGGTCCCACATGGCGCGCAGACCTCTCCTGCCGCCCGCTGCTCCCCTCAGCAGTGTACTTCGGTCCTTCTGCCTGCTCTGCTCCCCGCTCTGGCTCTGGTGAATTCTCTCACCCTCCCGCGCTTCTGACTGTACCCAGTGCATGTATAAACAAAACAAACGAACAAACAAACAAATAAATAAATAAAACATGCCTCTATAAAAAGAAAAAAAAAAATAAATAAATAAATAAAAAATAAGTCAATGCAAATGACTATTATTTTGTCTTTTAACATTAGAAAACAATTTATAAAACAAAACTTATATAATGTATCATTGGGCTTAGGATTTGCCAAAAAGTAATCTACTTTCCAATAATAGCATTAGAAGATGGGTAGAAGTAAAATTGTGTGAAGTAAAATACTGTGTATTTAATACACAGTAACAAGTAAAGAGAGCCATTAATGATAAAGTTAATAAAACAAATAAATCAGTTGTAAGTATGTTCTCCTACCTTCTCTAAATTCTTTGAAAGACACATAATTGTATAGATTTGTATACTAATACATTGCTGAAGTTGTAGTTTTGAATGAACATATATAGCATAAATATATATTGAATGTATTATATATTGAGATGATATAATGAATATCCATTAAATAGATCACATATTGATTATAACATATTCATATACAAATGAATATATATCATATATATAGTGCTATATATTAGTGAATATGTATAAGTGAATCTGTATTTGTGTTAAGCGACTATATATTTATTTGGCAAACCTTACAGAAATTTGTGACATAAAGTGACATGTGTGATAATTTGATGTAAAATGTATTTGGTCTTTGTCCCAGTTCCTGTCACAGAGTTCCAAACTCTTGTAAATGCCTCCTGAGAGGTGTGAGTGATTTTCTTGTAATCACCATAACTTCCTTTTCATCCATACCTGTTTTTATGCTAATGATGTGACACATTGTGGGTGCCTAAGTAAATTCAGGATATTTTCTAGAAGCCAGTTAATTTATACTAAATGCAAATAGTCATTTAAAATTCTCTAAATATGCTATATTCTTTTCATTAGAAAAGGACCCAAAAAATGAGGTTTGATATATTACTAGGCATTAGTTTGCTTGTTTTATATGAGTCCACTTAATCAGAATATCCAACCTAGGATTTCTAAAGTCCTATAACTAAGATTTTACTAGCTTCCTATTATTCATATGGTTACTAAGATTAAACTGAAAATGTATAATTGAAAACTTTTTGAAATAAGTTTAGGGCCTCCCCAGTGGCACAACGAGGCCCTAAACTTGCCCGCTGCTTCCCTCAGCAGTATACTTCCTTGCCTGCTGCTTCCCTTCCTTGCCCGCTGCTTCCCTCAGTAGTGTACTTCGTCAGTCTGCCTGTTCTGCTCCCTGCTCTGGCTCTGGTGAGTTCTTTCACCCTCCTGTGCTTCTGACTGTACCACTGCTTGTATAAATAAATAAATAAACCTTTAAAAAAATAAAATAAGTTTATACTTTTATTCCACTTAATAAACAATATCTATTAAGTTGATATTTTGGAAAGCTAAACAATTGAGTTGATTTACCTGATTATATATTCTTGAGGCTATAACTTAATCCAACTGTGGTAATATATTTTTTGAAGAACATGGAAAGTATGTTTAAAATCATCAAAAATATTTGTAAAATACTAGTGTCGATGAAATACTATTAGGAACACTCTGGGTACCAAAAAAACAAAAAGTCTTCTGAAGGACCAGATTCTCAACTTTATTCACAAAATTCAGAGCAAAGCAGAATGGTCTGCTTCCTCTTCTAAAAGTATTATAGAAGGAAGAGTGCTTTTAAGAATGTGCATTAATGTACTCTGTTATGAGAAAGAGGATGTCATTTTCAACCCAAAGGATTTGGGCCCAAGTGAGTGAAAATCCCTTGATTTGCTGGGGGAGAAAATAGTGAAAATAGTTTCATTTCAATGGCTGTCATCCAAAAAATAAGCAACAAGAGCTGAAAATGATGAGAAGAGAATAGACCCCTTTACACTGATGGTAAAAATATAAAATAGTGCATGTATTATATTATTGAAAGCAGTATGATCTTCAAAAAATTAAAAATACAGACAGCAGGCCTCTGCAGAAATAGGTGCAGTCTATTAAGGAGATGTGGTATAGATACACAATGGAACACTACTCTGCTATAAAAATGAGGAACTCTTGCCATTTACAATAACAGGAATGTTAAGTGGAGGGGATTACACTGAGTGTGAAGGAGAAACACAAACACCAGATTTTTCACTCATTTGTGTAATATAGTGGCGGGTTAAGGAACTGACAAAACTAAAACAAACAAACCCTAGAACTATGACTGCAGAACTGAGGCTACTAGAGTACCAGGAAGGTGGAGGTGAGATTAGAGGAAAGAGGGGCCCTAAGATCCAAGCTAAAGTGTTAGGGGTGCTTTAAGGGTGGGGTGGGTAGTGACACACATCTGAGGGGTATGAGCCTATTCCTTTAAGTCATAAGCAGTGTTGCAAATCAAAATTATATCAATAAAGAAAAAAAAAATAAAAAATAGAAATTCCATGTGATCCAGGTATCCCATTTCTGGGTATACATGCAAAAAAATACAAATATACAGTAGATATATGTGCCATCACCTTTATTCCAATATTATTACAATAGCAACAGCCAAGAGCAAGAAACAATCTAAGAACCCAGGGACAGATGATTGGCTAAAATGATGTGGTGTATATACACTATGGAATGGAATATTTCATCATGGTTGAACACCTGCCATTGTCACAACATGGGTGGCCCTGAGAATATTATGATGAGTAAAAAAGTCACAAAAAGACTAACACAGTAGGATTTTATTCACATGTGGCAAATAGAGAAACCAGACAAAAGGATGAACTAAATAATACAAAAACAAAGTTCTGTACAAATCAGTGGTTTCCAGAAGGGCAGAGGAAGAGCAGTGGGTAAATCAGGTACAATGTGTCAATCGTATGAGAAGGATAGAATCGCAGCTTTAGTGGTGAACTTAATGCAGAACACACACAAGTTGATTTTTAATAATGCACACTTGAACTTAAAATGCAAGATTATTTCCAACTGAGAAATGGACTTAAGTGTTAAAAAAAAAAGATGTACAAAGGCATTATACCAATAACTATATATCATGGATGAGAGAATTTTTAAAACCTTAAATAAATATAAAAATTTCCCTGACCATAGGCTGGAAGGCACAATCTTTTTTTTTCCTGCTTTATCTATAGAGTGAATGTAATTCCAGCGACAATTTCAGCAGATTTGTTTTGGAAGCCTAGACAATCTGGAAATACAGAATTGGAAAACTTAGATTCCGTGCTATAATAAAGTACTGCAAATCCACAGTAATTAATATTTCAATATTATAAATGCAAACATATATAACAATTGAACAAATTAGAAACACCTTTATCATCATTTGACAACACAAAAGTGAAATTCATCAGCAAACAATATTTCTCAATTAATGGCACAAAATTTTTTGAGGAAATTACTTCTCAGTGATACTGAATCAGCTGAATATCACTTTGAAGAAAATGAACCACAACTTCCACCTTACAACTTATGCAAAAATAATTTCAAGTGGATTGTTGAATGCAAAGGATAAAACAATAAAATTTTAATGTAAATATTTACATTTTTCTTTATTTCTAGTTTCATTAGGTATTATACTTGTGAATATACTTTAACTGTGTTAACTAATTTTTGTTTCCCAAACCTAATGATTTATTTTAAATTAATTATGGAAAAAAGATAAAAATTATTATTATTTTTTAATATTGCTTGCTACCCACACCCTCAAAGCAAGGGAAAACAGATCAACTGATATTTGGAAACTTTTAATAGGTCAATATTAGACTCCCCCTTTCTCTCATATATAATTTGATCTCTTTCTCAATGTTGTATCACTTCACTCCATTGTTCATTTGGTGGAAACTCTATGTTTGAACACCTACTTTCAGTTCACAATTCTATCTTTCCTTATTTTATTTGCTGCTTTATCTATCCATTGATTTATAAATTCTGATCACTACAAATTATATATATAGAGAGAGATGTGTGTACTCTTATTTTCAAATATGTCCATTCTTTCTGATAACATATGATTTTTAAAATATTTTAATTATGCTTTAAGTCCTTTTAATATATAGAAACATATTTCACAAACACAGATAATGTGTCAAAGTTCCTCCCATGTTACTGGAAATTATATAATTGCATCATAAGAGTCAAAGAAACAGTATAAGGCTATTATTGCAGAGTGACCTCAGTGTATAGTTCCTGAGGACTCATGGCTGGAGACCATAGTGGACTCTGTATGGACAATAGGTGCTGAGGGTCAGGGGATATCATCATTCTTAGACATGATGTTGGTGGAGGAAAAGAATAGAAAAATTGGAAAGGAGTCAGCACAAGTCCTGAAACCTGGCTCATGCAATGCCAGGAGTAGAGGTGGGGATAGAAGTGATTAACATAGTCATTAAACCAGCTCTAGAAATTAAAAATCACTAGGCCCAACCTCTAGATCATGAGGCACTGACCCAAGCAGGTGTCAGACTGCTGTAGAGAGTGTCATTGGCCATAGACTGAAGGTGAGGATATAAAGATTGAGGGCCATTGTAGAATCTTTGGTCCTTTTCACATTCTATACACTTGGTTATTCAAAATCAAAAAAAAAAAAAAGATTGATTGTTGGAGTGAGCCCCTCCCAAAGAGAAGATGACTGTATCAGTGCACCCTCTATACTGATATGAGGCAACAGTCCTCTGCTCACCTGTGACTATGCAGGACTCCTTGCTGCCAACTCTTTCCCTTTGCAGGGCAGTAGCCCTCCAGCCAGCCCATGACCTGTGAACTTGCCAGGGCTTCTCTGTACTCACTTCCCTCAACAGGGGCACCTCCCTCCCAAGGCCACCCGCCTATGACCATGCAGAACTCTCTTTTCACAAACCTGTCCTTTTTGGGGCAACTTTTTTCTGCCCTCTTGTGTCTGTGCAAGCATCCTTTACCCTTCCCTCTCTTTTATATATACCTTTTTATATACACCTACTGTCTCTGTCTCATGGAGACACTGGCCTAAGAAACTTGCCAGTGTGGCTGAAAGAAGAGATCTGGTGAAACATCCCAGAGTGAACCCAAGAAACCCCTCTCCAAACCCAACATCTCCAAAAACGACTACAGTGTGATATCCCAACTCCAGTGTAACTGAGGAGAAATGAGAAGAGAACTTCATATTTACTGCTTTCAATTATCATAACAAAAATGATCAGGGAAGGGATTATGTTAAACTCTTCATGGAAAATTTCTTGTTTTATTTTTTTTTTCTTTCCTGACTTAGTCGAGAAAGATTTTCATCTATTTATTTGCAGGAGTGAGTTTATGGGGCTATGTGTGTGAATATTTTTGTTACTCAGCACAAACTTATAACAATTTTGTGACATGACAACTTTTCCTATCATCATTTCTCTATTTAGATTTAAATTCTTGGCTGGCTGTGTCATGTTTGGTGAACCACAGCTAATAGTTTGGGATACATTCACCTTGATGCCAAGTAAGGGGCACAGTCAAGGTGAAGATGAATCTGGCCTGACCCTGAAGTTACTGTGCATGAGAAAAAGTTACTGTGCAAAAGCAGCTTTTGGAACTGCTGCTTCTGGGAAAATTACTAACTTCAAAGAAAGACAGATTTCAAGGTTTACAGCAGGGCTGAAACACTCATTCCTAGATGATAAAGCTCTAAATAGGATACATTTTAACAACCATCCTTGTCCTCAATGCACAGATGACATCAGATAGATCAATTAAGCAGACACCTGCCCAGATCCTAGACATTTTTCCTTGCTAATTGTATATAATTGTCATTGACAAGCTGGTCCTTTTCACATTCTATACAATTAGTTATTCAAAATCAAGAAAATGAACCACTCCACAAAGGAGTGAGCCTCTCCCAAAGGGAAGATGACTGTATCAGTGCAATCTCTGCACTGACATGAGGCAGCAGTCCTCTGCTCACCTGTGACTATGCAGGACTCCTTGCTGCCAACTCCCTCCCTCTGCAGGGCAGTAACCCTCCAGCCAGCCCATATCTGTCAACTTGCCAGGGCTTCTCTGCACTCACCTCCCTCAGCAGAGTTTGGACAGCTATTCCAGAAGTAGCTGGGGACTGATTCTGAGCTTCATTAACCAGGCTTGATTCTTTCATAAAATATTTTAATTATTAGTTGTCTCAATTAATTTAAATCAAAAGTTTTCTCAATATGTTTTGAAATTCTCACCCAAACAAGAATTAACAGATGTGCCTCAAAAAAAGAGATCAGCTTTTCTTCGGAAAACCTTTCTTAGAGCTGCCTTCATGGCTTGATTTCTCAGGCTGTAGATCATTGGGTTGAGTGTTGGGGGCACAACTGTGTACATAATAGCAGGTAAAATGTCCAGTGCACTGGGAGAGTCAGAAGGTGGCTTGAGATACTCAAAGGCGCTGGTTAAAATAAACAATATGACAACAGAGAGGTGGGGAAGGCAAGTGGAAAAGGCCTTCGCTCTACCCTCAGCAGATGGCATCCTCAGCACAGTAGAGAATATCTGTGTGTAGGACACTCCAATAAAAATGACAAAAAGAAACGCCATAAAAGACAGGAAGCCAGTGACCCCAACTTCGCTTATGTACTCATTCGAACAAGAGAGTTTCAGGAGCTGAGGGATGTCACAGAAGAACTGGTGAATGATATGGGGACCACAGAAGTGGATGGAGAAAGTGGCAGCTGTGTGCATGGCTCCAGAAATGACACCAAATGTCCAGACACCTAGGACTCCGTGAACACAGGTGCTGACATCCATGATGATTTCGTAGCGCAGTGGAAGACAGATGGCCACGTAGCGATCATAAGACATCACCGTGAGCATAGATATCTCAGCAGCAGCACAGAGAGTGAAAGCAAAACACTGCACTATGCATTCCCCAAAGGAAATGTAACCACTATGCATGAAAGAATTGTAAATGGACCTTGGAACAGTCACACAAATGTAGCATAGGTCCAGGAAGGAGAGATGTTTCAGGAAGAAATACATGGGTGAGTGGAGACTACTGTCCATGGAAATTGCAGTGATAATGAGGATATTGCCAGTTAATGCCACCATGTATAAGACTAAGAACAGAGAAGCATGGATGAGTTCTAGCTCAGGTTTATCAGAAAATCCCATCAGAAAAAAAACACTAATAGTTAAATTGGCCATAGTCCTTCTTAGTTTTCCAGTGATGTTGGCTGTGAAAAAAAATGGAACCATTGGAAACAAAATTTCTGTACTTAACTACCTAACCTATTTTAGACTAAAGGAAGGTAGGCACGATTTCGCTTGATGAAGCAACCAGTTTAACACCAATTTGAAAAAGTTCTCTATACTAATAATGTTGTGGAAGCATTTTAAGTGACTGACTTGATTATGGAACAATGGATAAAGAGGATTATAAATTTTCATATTGCCAATTGCAATTAAAGGAAAGATGTAAAATACATAAGCAATACATTTAATACAATATATTTAATATATAATCTTGTTAACAGGACTAGAAAGAGCATTGAATTTTGATTCATATTAAAAGTCATATATAGTTCAAGTTCATATACTCACTTTTATAAATGTTTCATAGATACCTCTTCTTTTTCATTAATCATTCTAGCATTGATATACTGATTTATTATTGTATATATATATATATATATATATATATATATATATATATAATATTTGGGGCCTCCCTGGTGATGCAAGGGTTTAAGCACAGCACTATGAGGCTATCTGCAGCCACTGCACCATGAGTTCAATTCCGGGCAGGCCAGGGACTACTCAAATGGCACAGCTGTCTCACCCGCTGCTCCCCTCAGCAATGCATTTCAGCAGATTTGCCTGTTCTGTTCCCCACTCTGTCCCTGGTGAATCCTCTCACCTCCCATATCTCTGGCCCGTACACCAGTTCTTGTATGCATAAATAAAATCTAAATGTGTGTCTTATGTAATTAAGCATTTATTTTCTTAATAAATTATTGTAATTTATTGTAATTTCATAATTATTAAGTAATTACAAAACATCAAATTGAGCATAGCTATGGAGTAATTGTGATATATAAACTATTTTCATTTGCATGAAATATAAAAATTAATCTGAAAAATACCCATTTTTCCAATGAAATGGAAAGGAATAGACCCCCCCATTGTGTTTTTATAAGAAAAAGCATAACTAATATACACCTGAAAAAATAATTTATGTAATTTTTGGTTAAATAAATTTGAAACCACTCAACAAATAAGTATCATATAATTACATATAGTGAAAATGCAAAAAGAAAATTATCAGAGGAAAACCATCTCATAGTCACATATATCTGAAGAGGTTGAATCTGATCCTTAAATCATAGACAGTCTTGTAAATCAATGCTACTGCAATAAAATTCATACAATTATAAAATAGCATGGAATAATTTCATGGAAAAAAGGAAAATGGTTAAAATATGCCAGCAGTATGGTCAAATGTGTGTATACTCTCTAAAAAAAAAAAAGCAAATATTTAGGAAAAATATTTAGTAAAAATCTTGAAGCACTCAAAGCACTCTTAGGCCATGTAACTTTATATCCAGGTATCAACTTAATAATTCATTTGAATAATTAGTATAAAGAAAATGTCCATTTAAAATTAGGGCAGTAGTAAAAGTATTGACAAATCATAAAATTAGAACTGAATAATCATTTTCATGATAATACTTCAGGCAAACTTGAAAATTATAAAGTGTTTGTTTTTTGAAATGGGATTTCATAACTATTTTGATTAAGAAATAAGACATATTAAAAGGTAAAACAAACAGAATCATTCTGTCATACATTCATGCTGAAGTACTTCTATGATGGTTACAATATCCTCCTCAGATTTCTATTTCCCAGTTAAACAATCAGAGCTCATCCCATAGTATTTCATATTTAACAAGTTAAATGACAATGGCTGGTTTTCTCACTCACGCCAAACCAGTGTTTTATGGCCTTTCCATTACCTGTATGATCTAGCTTTTTAGACCCTCAGGAAACTCACCAGAGCATATTCAGGTGTATCTTCCCTCAACAGGAGAAGCTGTCAGTGTGAGCAGCTGACACTTAGCTCAAAGTCCTGAGCTCTGAAATCAGTCACATTCAGAAAAATGAGAAATATGGAGAAAAGCTAAGTCCATTTCAATCCTTTGTTTGGCCCCTAGTGATTAAACAATAATATCTCTTGGCACAAGCAGAGTTTGTGGCAGCTCTGGGTATTTGGCATTGCTGGCCAATACCTTGGGACCAAATCTTGAAATTATATTGATTGTTCCTGCAGATTATTTTTCTGCTGAGTTGTTAAATGATTATACCTAGTTTCCTGGAAGTTCAGCTTATTTGTGTTTATCGGATCAAATTATTGAAAAATATTATACTTTGGTGTTAGAATCAAGAATATCCAAAAAAGACAACTTACTTCTATTAATTGAATTAGCAAGTCATTTGGTTACTTTTTAAATAATGTTTAGTGTTAAATAAATATCCTTATTAGCTGAAAATGTGTTAATACCACAAATGAATCAAAAAAATATCCTCTAATTTATACTGCTAAACGTTAATCTAATTTCTCTTCAAGTGGGGATTTTACAATTAGCCATTTTTTTTTATAGAGGCATGTTTTATTTATTTATTTGTTTGTTTGTTTTGTTTATACATGCACTGGGTACAGTCAGAAGCGTGGGAGGGTGAGAGAATTCACCAGAGCCAGAGCGGGGAGCAGAGCAGGCAGAAGGACCGAAGTACACTGCTGAGGGGAGCAGTGGGCGGCAGGAGAGGTCTGCGTGCCATGTGGGACCCTCCTCCTGTGGCCGGGGGAGCAGCCAGGGATCGAACCGGCGCCACAGAGGCTGCGGGCAGCATCGCAACCCAGCGCTCAACCGCTGCGCCACCGGGGAGGCCCTACAATTAGCCATTTTTATAAAAACCTGAGTGTGTGGTCAATGGTTTGTATAGCATAACATTTTATTTTTTATGTAAATAATGTCACTGTTCATGACCAATCTCAACTGAATAGTTAATGATTATGCATTCCCAGGTTATCCAAGCCATCATTTCACAAATGAGTTTTTACAGTACAAAAAACATTATGAGGGGCCTCCCCAGAGGCGCAGCGGTTGAGCACTGGGTTGCAAAACTGCCCGCAGCCTCTGCAGCACCGGTTCGGGAATCGGTTCGATCCCCGGCTGCTCCCCGGCCACCGGAGGAAGGTCCCACAAGGCGCGCAGAACTCTACTGCCGCTCGCTGCTCCCTTCAGCAGTGTACTTTGGTCCTTCTGCCTGTTCTGTTCCCTGCTCTGGCTCTGGTGAATTCTCTCACCCTCCCGCGCTTCTGACTGTATCCAGTGCTTGCCTAAATAAATAATAAATAAATAAATAAATCTTAAAAAAAAAAAAACATTATGAAATAGTCAGATGGTTAAGTAAATCATCATTTGAACAGAATATTCCAACTAATTGTAAAAGCATTTCGCATTTATGTTCTAAGAATAGCACAAAACGGTTCCTTTCAGTCATCCCTTCTGTACATGTATCAGAGTTCCTGAATTTGGAGAATAAATATTTTCTATTTATTAATGAGAAAAAGTCTATAAGTTTCTGATCTCTTGGTCCAACAAAAATATGTCTTTTAATATATCAGACTTTAAAAGTGTGTATATTTGCAAGCTGTGAGTTCAATGAAATATTAAAAATGACAAATAGTGAAAAATGTATCTTTCAAAAATTAAATGACTCTAGAAAATCATATAGGTAGCTTCACATATCTGCAGGATTGTTATTTATTAACAAGACTAGATCTGTCCTTTCACATATTATGAAAAAATAGTGAAATAATAATAGCAGAGAAGATATAGCTCAATGAGGAAGATGTTAAAATGCTTTCGCCTTTAGGTAGTGAATGTGGTGTCCTAGAGATGCACTAAGGTCCTATAACTGTGACAGCTACATAGAAGTGGAGAGACATATTTTTAATTTGGTAGGATGTTGGCAACCATGATCTCTAGAATATTTTCTAGCTCTAAAATTCATTGAGTTTATAGTAATGTCTAAGTTATGAACAGAAGAATAACAAAATCTAAGTTAATTCTGCATTATGTACACAAAGATTTTCCAAAATATGCATGTGCTCTTTAAAAACTGAAAATGGGAACAAGCCCTTTTGATTTGGTGTCCCTAAAAAAACACAAATACATATTTGATGTTGAAGTTGATAATAATCTTATTATGGAAACAACCTAAGTGCCCAAATACAGATGAGTTTTTCAGGAAGATGTAGTATATATACAAAATGGAATACCACTCAGTTACTAAAAATGGTAAACTCTTGCTAT
>NW_023602073.1:20460467-20484715 GCF_014898055.3 Talpa occidentalis
GACTCCTGCTCATCACACCAACATACCAGAGAGACACGCATATGTGTGTATGTGAAGGTGGGTGAAGCCCTAGAATAGGGCTTCATGGAATGGTGGAGCTGGGCTAAGGGAGAAGTTGAGGCCACCAGGTCTATCCACAGACCAGGAGGTGGGAGGGCAGACACCATGTGGACAATCACATCCGGGTGCCAGTGACCCTCATGCAGGGGGAGGAATATTACAAGCTTACTATGTGAAGTTGTTCATGTCAGAAAAAGTAAACTTTCAGCAAGAAAAGGTAATTAAAAGGACCTCCCTGGTGGTGCAGGTGTTAAAGTCTCAGCACTATCAAGCTATTGACAGCCACTGCGGAATGAGTTTGATCCCAGCCAGGGATCTGACCCACATATGGCGCAGCAGACCTCACCTGTCTCACCCACTGTTCCCCTCAGCAGTGTATTTTATTGAGAGCCTGCTGTCCTAAAGGGAGCTGGATTTTTGAAGACTTCCTCTTTACTCTGCATACAGAGTTCCAGGGCATTAGAAGATCTGCAAACAGAACTTCTTCCCAGAATTAACTCCTGTTTTCTGAGGACCTATTGGCTTATGTGCATATTCCCTGCTCACAAGATAAAATTGTTTTCAGCAGTAACTTATTAATCTGTATAAACATAAACACAATTGCACGCTATTTTCTTGTTCCTTTGTTCATATCTTTAATAAAACTTAGGCTGGGATAGTGAAAAGCAGAGCTGCTCTCCATGGCACTATCCCAACCTCCCGACTGAAAATTCATTTAGACTCTGAGTCTTCATTAATGGCAGAGAACTTCATCGGCTGTCCTGACAGCAGCAATATTTCAGTAGATCCACCTGTACTGCTCCCCACTCTGTCTTGGGTATATCCTCTCACCACTCCCGCACCTCTGGCCTACACCCCAATTATTGTATGCATAAATAAATAAAAACAAATCTCAAAAAAAAGAAAAGGTAATAAGAGATAAACACAGGGCCTCCCTGGTGGTGCAGGCGGTTGAGCGCAGTGCTGTGAAGCTGTCTGCAGCCTCTGCAGCGCTGGTTCGATCCCAGCCAGCCAGCAAGAGTCCCACATGGCGTGGCAGACCTCTCCTGTCTCACCCGCTGCTCCCCTCAGCAGTGTATTCAGTCAGTCTGTCTGTTCTGTTCCCGCTCTGTCTCTAGTGAATCCTCTCACCCTCCCGTGCATCTGGCCTGTACCCCAGTTCTTGTATAAATAAATAAATAAATCTTAATATATATATATATACATACACATATATTTTTTAAAAAAGATAAATGTAGGCACTACAGAATAAGAGTCAGTCCATCAAAATTGCACAACATATACACACATGCAAATAGGGGTATCAAAATATAAAAAACAAATATCAAAACACCCAAAGTTAGAATTAGAAATCTCACATTTTTAGTACAATCTGCTACATCCACTAATATCAATGAATATATTTGCCACATAGAGAATTAACAAGAAAACAATGGCTTTTTACAAAATGTTCATCATAACTTTTCCTTTACATAAGCCAAAAAAAGTCAGCAAAAATCACCATTAATGAAAGAAGACAAAATGTTGCAATATATTCAAACAGTGGAATATCATGTAACAGCAGAATTAAATGAGCCACAGCTACACATGATATATTGAAAAATTGATACAGGGCAGCAAGAGGCACTCAAACAGGCCAAGGACACTGCTCAAATAGTTTATTGGTCACTGTCTGGGTTCTCACCTGCATGTACAATTGCAAGACTACTCAGGCTCAGGGAACAACAATAATGGGATTTATTTAACAAGCCAGGGGAAAACAGAGTTACTGAGGCCAAAATGGCTGTTTACCTCACCTGAAACAGTATGCCGTGTTTTTCAGTCCTAAACAAAAGCAGCTAAGATAGCATCTTCCCATCACTGAGGACGCAGAGCCCCTTTCCTGAACAATAGTGTCCAAGATGGTGTCTTCCTGCCGCTGCCAACCAGGAGCACAGAACAGCCAGACTCTAGGACATATTTCAACTCATGAAGACAACAGAAGATGCAACAGAAGACTCTTGTGGAGCTGCCAGGAAGCCCCAGCCCAGCGCCAGACAAGTGACACTCAAGACAGCAGCTGCAGTGGCTAAATGACCTAACAAATGGTGACACTCATGCAGCTCAGCGAGGTGCCCAGCTCCTGTCTTCATCTTCTCTGCCAGGCTATAACAGTAGCAAAACCAGGAGCAATTTCAATTGCTTGGCTACTTGCAAAGCCTCTGAACTTTACCTCTCTGAAATTGGTTGCTAGAGGACTCTCCATATTCAGAGACCCACAACAGCCTTCCGGAAGATCAGCATGGTGGGGGCCAAAATCTACTGACCCCAAATGCTGAAGATCTGAAAAACACTGACTCCCCAAGACTGAATGAATCCACTCCCCCTTCTGCAGTCCCTTATATTTCTTATCTGTTGCTCTACCCCCAAAATGCAATACGTTTTAGGATTTTCCTTTGGGCTATCTATCCTCACCAGCAACCCCCTCCAGGAACATCGCCACCTGTTATACTATGGACTTAACTTCATTGTAGATGTAACAATCATACACATAACTTTTCACCCAGAAATGGCAGAATACACATTCTTCTCAAGTACAAATGGAACATTCTCCAGGATTATTCATGTATTAGATCCTGAAACAAGTATTAACAAATTTGAAATGACTGAAATCATTTCAAGTGTCTTTTGGAACCACATAGTATGAAACTAGAAAGAGTAACAGAGAGAAAACTGAAAACACACAAGTAGGTGGGAATTAAACAACACATTTCTGGACAACCAATGGATCTGAGAAGAAATCAAGAGAGAGATGAAAAATATCTGAATTTTTTTTTTATTTTCACATTTATAATTGAGATATGAGGATAAACTGAATGAATTTTAGAGTTAGAAAAAAATTAGAGATCATGTTGGCCAACATCCTACCAAATTAAAAATGTGTATCTCCACATCTATGTAGCTATTATGAACAGTTTTAGGGTCTCATTGTATCTCCAGGACATCACATTTACTACTGAAAGATGAAAACATTTTAGCATCTTCCTCACTGAGCTACATCTTCTCTGCTATTTATGATTTCACTATTTCTTTTCATAATATGTGAAAGGACAGTACTAGTCCTACTAATACATAATAATCCTGCAGATACAGATATGTGATGCTACCTATATGATTTTCTAAAGTGAATTAATTTTGAAGGATAATACAATTTTTTCAGTATTTATCGTTTTTAATGTTTTTCACTATTCATTGTTTTTAATGTTTGTCCTGTTTCATGAGCTCACAGCTTACAAGTATACATACATTTTATTTCTGCTATTTTCATTCCCACCAGCAATGTAAGAAGGGTTCCTTTTCTCCACAATCTGCCCAGCATTTGTTGTTGCCAGGTTTTTTTTTTTTTTTTTGTAATATGGGGTATTCTCTACAGAGTGAGGTGGTATATCATTGTGGTTTTGCTTTGCATTTTCTCATTATAAGTGATGTTGAGCATTTTTTCATATGTCTGTCGTCCGTTGTATTTCCTTTGTGGAGAAGTATCCTTTTAGCTCTTCTGCATCTGAGGCATATAGCAGACGAGAGGGAGGGAGAGGGGTCAAACCAGGGAATGGAAGAGCACAAAGGACTGTTGTGATGGTTCATGAGTGATGTGGTGGTGGGAGATTTATGGGGACTACACCTGAGGGGAGAAATAAAATATTGTAGAAAAGTGAACAATGATGTAAGAAAATAAAGTTAAAAATATGTAGCAAAAATTAAAAATAAATAAATTCTGATATTTGAAGACATATTTTTTTGTTGGAGCAGGTGCTCAAAAACCTATAGACTCTTTCTCATTAATTAATAGAAAATATTTATTCTCCAAATTCAGGAACATTAATACATGTACAGAAAGGATGACAGAAAGTAACCCATTATGTCCTATATTTGTAGAATATAAATGTGAAATGCTCTGACAATTAGTTGGAAGGTTCTGTTCAAATGATAGTTTACCTGGTAATCATCTGATCCTATTTCATAGCATTATTTAGGACTGTAAAGCCTCATTTGTGAAATGAAAACTGGGATAAGACATATTTTATGATAATGGAATGTATAGTCATTAACTATTCTATTAGGCTTTTTCTTGAAGAATGATTTCATTTTAATAAAAATTAGAGTTTTATGCTACACAAACCATTGCCCATTGCAGCACAATTTACAACAGCTAGGAGGGGAGCAACATCATCAATGGATGATGACTAAGGAGATGTGGTCTATATACACAGCACAACAGTACAAGATACATTTTTAAGAGGAATCGTGGAAACTCAAAGTTCGAGAGTTTATCCAGAGTTCTCTGGATGTTATACTCAGAGTTGTCTTCAATCTTTTCTGTCTTGTTTCTTTTATAAGCTCGCTAATGTTTTTCATCTCATTTATTTAAGACAACAAATTTCCTAATATATTTTGAGCTCGTCTCCCAATTAAGAGATGTGCCCCTACAAAAGAGACAGACTTGTCTTCTTTGGAAAACCTTTCTTAGAGCTGCCTTCATGGCTTGATTTCTCAGGCTGTAGATCATTGGGTTGAATGTTGGGGGTACAATTGTATACATAATAGTGAGAAAAATATCCAGTGCACTTGGAGAGTCAGAAGGTGGCTTGAGAAATCGAAGATACTGGTTGTAAACAATATGACAACAATATGACAATAAACAATATGACAACAACAAGGTGGGGAAGGCAAGTGGAAAAGGCCTTAGCTCTGCCTTCAGCAGATGGCATCCTCAACACAGTAGAGAATATCTTAGTGTAGGACACCCCAATAAAGATGAAATAAGGAGAGGTCACCAGAGACAAGAAGGCAGTGTCCCAACCTCTCTGATGTACTCATTAGAACAAGAGAGTTTCAGGAGCTGGAGGATATCACAGAAGAACTGGTGAATCTGGGAACCACAAAAGTGCTTTGAGAATGTGGCAGTTGTGTGCATGATTCCAGAAAAGATCCCACTGATCCAGACACCAAAGACACTATGAACACATTTGCTGACATCCATGATGATCTCATAGCGTAGTGGAAGGCAAATGGCCACGTAGAGATCATAGGACATCACTGTGAGATGGACAGCTCAACAAAACCACACAGAATGAAAACAAAGCACTGCATTATGCATTCCCAGAGGGAAATGTAGCCATTCTGCATGGTACAGTCACAGAAATGTAGCACAGGTCCAGGAAGGAGAGATGTTTCAGGAAGAAAACATGGGTGAGTGGAGGCTATTGTCCATGGAAATTGTAGTAATAATGAGGATATTACCAGTTAAAGTCACCGTGTATATGACTAAGAACAGAGAAGCAAGTAAGATTTCTAACTCAGGCTTGGTGGAAAATCCCATCAGAAGAAACCCACTCAGTGAAATTAGCCATAGTCCTTCTTAATTTCTGCATGACTTTGACTGTCAGATAATATGGGAACCAATGTGAATTCCTTTTCTTGATATTTAACCCATTTTGAACTCAATGAAATTAGGCATGAAATCACTGGAATTACCTCATCATTATAAATGCATAAATAGTTCTATAGAATAGCAATCTTGTGCAATTTTTAATGATTTTGGCTCAGTCATGGAAACCTAAGTCAGGAAGATTATAAGTGTATTATAATCTTATTTCCCATTTCAATCAAATGAAAGGAATATGAATGTATAAAATAAAGTTCATGAAATTTATTTAGATAGATATAATTTTATTAATTGCACTATGAGCCATTGAATTTTGATTTATATTAGAGTTTTATACAGTTCATACACCTCACATCTATAATTGTTTCTTAGCTGCCTGTATTTTCATTAATCATTCTATCTATTCATACATAACACCTACTACAATGGTTTTATTATTGCAATGTAATAATTTCATTTATATATAAGGAAAATACTCCCATGCTTGTCTTCTAACTAAACATTATTTTCTCAATAGTTAAAATTATGAAATACCAAAATGGTAGTACCCAGTACCTATTCATTACCTAATTATGACATATAAATAACTTATTAACATAAAATATCATAAAAATTGATCTGAAAAATATATTTTCCTAAAAGGAAAGAATTAAACAGAACGTCAACATGTATTTTTAAAGGAAAATGATATGATTCATATACAAAAAATAGCATTCATTTTAATAAATGATTAAAACAACTATGACATAAAATTTTGTACCTACCAAATTAGTAAATCATCAAAAATAATAATCAGTAGAATATAGTATGATGAAAGGTGTCTGGTGATAACATAGATCTGAGGAGGTGTGGCTGTAGATCCCTATATCATATACAGTCTTATAAATAGATTCTCCTTCAATAAAATGAATGCAATTAAAATAATAATAAATATGATTTACTCAAAAAATAAAGAAATGAGTTAGCTTAGTATAGGGAAGTGGTAGGATCAAATTTGTGCATTCTTTCTGGAAAAGAGTGGTTCCTAGATGTTATTTCAAGACTTTGTCTTTTTTTATGAATCTCACATTAATGAAGGCTATAAAGATGATTGATTTTCCTTTTCAATGAAATTATTTCTTTCAGTGTTGATCCAGAAGTTACATTAGTTTTATATCTGTTAGTCTACCATTTTATTGTCCCCAACTTATTTACAGTCATGTAACTGAGGGAGCATTCAAGATCTAAGATCTCTATCATATTTTTACGTGAAGATGGATATTGGTATAAACAATTCTTCATGTTTACATGGATATGTTGTTTTTAAAATATAACCAAAGTCTGTTAAATGTATTAAGATATAGTTAATGCTTTTTACCAGCTATTTTTCTTGTAAATGTTTTTCTCTATATTTCCCAAAAAATGATCATTAGCATGTCATTCCAGGATCTTTTTTAATTTCCTCTGTTTCAGAATTTCCCCCTATGAATTAAAAGAAATCAGAAGACTAATGAAAACAAGGATGTCTCCTATTTGCTCTTTCAATTTTATGCTTTCCTTTGGGTCTGTACTGTGTAACAATGGAAAATGTGATTTTGCTTTCATTAAAATGTTTGATCCATTCTCAATTTAAAAATTTTTCTGCATATTTGAACAATTTACCTTTAATTTCAGATGTGGGAAGCATCTCACATCTCTTATATATGTCACTATTATGAGACATTGCTAGGAAAGTGAGAATTGAATTTCATAAAATGCTTCTGGAAAAGAAGGCGTTTACAGTGTTTTCTACCAGATGCATAACTTCTAATAAAATAATCATCTCATACATAACATTTCATATTTTACCAGCCATGGCTGGTTATCTCATCTACTCAAAAGCAGTAACTTTTGAGCTTTCCGTTATTCTGTATAATCTATATTTTTAGAATCCAAGAAACTCACCTCACCATAGTTATCTCCCTCAACTGAAGGAGAATTTGTCTCCATGAGCAGTTGATACTCACCTCAGTCCTAATCTGTGCAATCCAGCCATAATCAAACAAAGTAGCTGTGGAGAAAACAATAAGCTCACTACAATCCTCCTTTGGCCACTAGTGATTAGGCAATTAAATCTCTTTGGCACATGCAGAGTTTCTGGATGCTCTGGGTATTTCCTGTTCTTGCTAAATGCCCTGGGTCCAAAATTTGCAATTATACTGATTATTCTTGGGGACTTTTTTCTGTTAAGTTGATTTAATGATCAGACATAGTCACCAAGAAGTTTGACTTACTTTGTTTATTGGGCCATTATTGAAAAATGTTTGAATTTGTGTGTTAGATTCAGAAATATCCAACAGAAAAACTTAATTTCATTCTGTTAATTGTGTTAGCAAGTCATTGATTTAATTCATAACTAAATAATATTATAATGTCTAGTAGACATGGCCATCATCTGAAAAGGGGTAAATACTAACTGATTACTATCAATGAAGCAACAAAACACCCCTAATTTTATCCTACTAAATACCAATGTAATTTCACTTTGAGTGAGGAAGTAACAAATAGCCATTCTTAAAAAGCCTGGGTTTCTCATGGTTTGTCTAGTATAAAACTTTATTTTTTAAACATTTATTTATTTATGCATACAAGAGCTGGATTCAGGCCAGAGATGTAGAGGGGCGGCGAGAGGACTCACCAGAGACAGAATGGGAAACAGAACAGGCAGACTGAGTGAAATACACTGCTGAGGGGAGCAGTGGGAGAGACAGGAGAGGGTTACTCCCTGGCCAGCCAGTGATTGAACTCGTGCTGTAGAGGCTGCAGATTTGCTTCATAATATGGTGCTTAACCCTTTGTGCCACCAGGGAGGCCCATAGTATAAAACTTTAATTGTGGTGCAAATAACCTCATTGTCTCATTTTAGAAGATTTCACACTATATATTCCATTGTCACAAAATTTGCTTTATCCCAGACTATCATTTGACAAATATGAAATTTCCAATCTTAAAAATGCACAAAAATAGAATTTAAATGGTTTCCATGTAAAGTCTCATTCTCACACAGTCTTCCAAGGAATTGTAAGTGCATTCTAATTGCTGCTAATAATATGATCAATATGTCTCAAATCTTTATTTTTCCTTCATTCATGCCTTACTGCTTTCTTTTATTGAATTTTAGTGAATATTTTCTAATGTAGCATTTAAGTTTTAAATGACTATTGCCTTTCTACAAAGCTATTTCCTTCTTGTTTTATTCTTGTCTGTTTTTACTCATAAACCCTGTCACCAAAATACATGGTGTTTTTTTAAGATTTATTTATTTATTTATGTAAGAAACTGGGGTACAGGTCTGAAGCTCAGGAGGGTGAGAGAATTCACCAGAGCCAGAGCAGGAATAGAACAGGCAGACTGACAAAATATACTGCTGAGCCTACATGTCAGAACATCCTCTGATGGGACCACTCTACCAGGCACCAATTTGAATGTACTTCTTAAACTGCTAGCTGTTAATTGGCAGTTCCATTTCTTCCCTTTCAATAACTTTCTAGAGCAACTCAGAACTCAGGAAGCTGCATTTCTCATTATGGTGTTTTATTATAAAGAATACAAGCCAGAAAAATGGAAGAGATGTTGGACAAGGTATGGGAAAGAAAGTAGAAATGTCTTTATTCCTTTCACTTACTACCTTTCAGAACCTTCCAGGGTTCACCAATCAGAACTTCCTGTATCCAACTATTTAAGGTTTTACTTGGAGTCACATTACACAGACTAGACTGAATAAATTATGGGACAATTTAACCTCCATATCTCTCTGCTCTTCAGAGATCTGGGATGAGGCAAATATTTCAAGCTTCTAAATACATGGTTAGTTTCTCTGGCAACCTGATTTCACTAAGTGCACTCAATTAGTAACACCATTAGCATAAATGGTATTTTTGCAAAGGATTTATTATGAATAACGATATGCTTCACTCAGTCCATCACACAGACATTACAAGTGTTTTCATACTCTGTGAGAGGAACTGAGAACAAAGAAAAAATACATTTTCTCTCACATTGTAAAAGATTATTTTTTTAAGATTTATTTATTATTTATGCATACAAGACCTGGGGCACAGGCCAGAGATACGGTGGGGTGAGAGGATTCACCAGAGGCAGAGTGGGGAACAGAACAGGAAGACTGGCCTAAGGACACTGCTGAAGGGAGCAGCAGGTGAGTCAGGAGAGGTCTGCTATGCCATGTGGCCATGCTGTGGCACTCTGGCTGGCTCAGTGATCAAAATGATAAGCTCATTCCATCTGCAGCAACATGATGGAGCTTGAAAGGATAATGTGCAGTGAAATAAGTCTGAGGAAGAAAGATAAAATACCTGCTACTGTCACTATGTGGAATATCAAGAAACTAAATTAAAAGTCACATAAAAACAAACTTAAAATTAACCCTTGATAACTGACTCTGGAACTGAACATGAAGCAAGGAAGGGAAGAGAGAGGGGAAAGAACAGGGAGGGAGGCACAATGGTCAGTGGTGGTGCTATATAGGTGAGTCGGTGGTGGGTGCACTAAGGTGGTAATACCTAATGGGGGTGTCCCGTGTTACCTCAGTTAAAAATATATTATTTTTTTTTTAAATGGAGACTATGGGATCACCCTGGTGGCACAAGAGGTTAGGCTATAACCTATGAAGCTATCGCCAGCCACTGCAGCACGGGTTCAGTCCCCAGCCAGGAAGCCACCCATATGGTATAGCAGACTTCTCCTGAGGAGAGCCTGCTGCTCCCTCAGCAGTGTGTTTCAGTTGATCTTCCTTTTCTGTGCCCCACTCTGTCTCTGGTGAATCCTCTCACCCGCACCCCCCACACCTCTGTCCTATATACCCCAGTTCTTGTATGCATAAATAAATAAATTTCATTTTTTTAAGATTTATTTATTTATTTTTACAAGCACTGGGTACAGTCAGAAGCACAGGAGGGTGAGAGAATTCACCAGAGCCAGAGCAGAGAGCAGAGCAGCCAGACTGACGAAGTACACTGCTGATGGGGAGCATCGGGCGGTAGGAGAGGTCTGTGCACCATGTGGAACCCTCCTCAGAACTGCAAAGAAAAAATAAATTCTGGAAGGACACTAGAAATGATCTCTGGCACCACCTAGAGACCAGAAAAAAATCACCAACATCCTGGTAGTTGGAAACCAGTGATCCCAAAAATACCCTCAGACTCTGAGAGAGGGTGGGCCACGCTAACTGGGGTTAAGGAGGGAAATAAGGCATGGAGCAAGACCCCATTCTGGAACTGAGAGAATGGGGTGCAGGATCCGGGGAATGGGACAAGCCGTATCACCAGGCACTGCACAGGATGACAGCCAGAGTTTTGATCTGATAGCTTTGGAACTGAGACCTAGAGAGCTTAATTCAGGGCATGGGATCAATAAAGCCACAGGCACAGAACTGGGTGAACATGGGGCAGACAGAGCACCCAGCTTGAATCAGAGCCCCTGTGTTGAGGTGCTCCCCTCAGTCCCCCACCTCCGTTTCTCAGAGAACCACTGGAAAAAGCACAGGTTAGCAAGTATGGGTCTATGGTGTTACCTCATGACCAGAACAAAATCACCAACTAGCTGATTTCCTGTTGGAACTGAGTAAATCAGAGGGAGGGATCTGTAAGGGACAGTGCCCAGCAACACTGGTGGATTGTTGGCCTACCACTGCTGGTCTCAGTCTGGTAAACAGTTTCTGACACCCCTAAAGGAGCACTCCAAAGAGATGCCTGCCAACACCAGTAGCACAATGTCCCAGAGATAGAACTAATTAGAAAGCAAACAACAGGGAGAAGAAAAAAATATAAATAACCAAGCAAAATGCAGGAGGACACACCATAGAAAGAAATACAGTCACCAGAGCTCAACAATGGCATGGAAGAATTTCTTGGCCTATCAGATAGAGAATTAATGATCATCATGATTAAAAAGTAGAAAGAAAATGTAAAGAAAAAAAAAATGATTTGAGACAAATAATCACAGAACTGAAGAATGAAACTGAGACCTTAAGAAAGAAAAGAAATGCAGGAGATTAAAAGATTACTAGAGGAGATAAAGAACTCTGGGAAAAGCAATGAAAACAGAATCAATGAAATGGAAGAATGGATCAGCACTATTGAAGATACAAAAATAAATAGAGCCAAAAGAGAGGAGAGAGAAGTACAAATGAAGAACTATGAGGATACTCTTAGACAATTATCAGACACCATGAAGAGAGGAAATGTAAGTGTTATAGGCATTCCAGAAGGTGAGGAGAGAAACAGAGGAACTGAGAAATTATTCAAGGAGATAATTGAAGAAAACTTCCCAAGCATGAAAAAGGAGACAGATATAGACATACAAGAAGCAAGAAGAACTCCCAATTACCATAATGAAAAGAAAACAACAGCAAGACACCCAACAGTAATGCTTGCAAGAGTCCAAGACAAGGAAAAAAATAATGAAACTGGCAAGAGGGAAGAAATGAATAACTTATAAGGGAAAACCAATCAGGTTAGCTTCAGACTTCTCCAAAGAAACATCATGGGCAAGAAAAGAATGGAGTAACATATTCAGCAAACTTCAGGACAGCAAATGCCAACTAAGAATACTGAAACTTGCAAAGCTCTCCTTCCACTGTGAAGAAAAAATATGGAACTTCTCAGGCAAACAGAAACTCCAGAAATCCATTACAACTAAACCCCCACTCCAAAAAAATTCTACAAGTCCTAAAGCCAAAACCAACAAAGAAATGAACAAGAAGAACAAAATAAAGGAGGGAATAAAATCACAAAGAAGACAAATAAAATGAAAAATACAGATGCCAACATATCAATACTAACTCTAATTGTAAATGGATTAAACTCATCAATAAAAAGACACAGAGTAGCAGGCTGGATTAAAAAACAAAATCCAAACTTCTGTTGTCTCCAGGAAACACATTTAACCACAAAAGATAAACATAGACTGAAAGTAAAAGCTTGGAAAACAATCCTACAAGTAAATGGACCAAAAAAGAGGGCAGGAATAGCCATACTTATATCAGATGAAATAGACTTCAAATTAAAAAAAAGTAAAAAGAGATATAGATGAACACTACATTATGATCAATGGGACAATACACCAGGAAGATATAACACTCATCAACATATACTCACCAAATGAAGGGGCACCACAACATATTAGACAATTATTATCAGCTCTGAAAACCGACATTAAAGAAAATTACATATATAGTGGGAGATTTCAATACCCCACTCTCACCAATGGACAGATCAATGAGACAAAAAATAAATAAAGACATTAGAGCCCTAAATAAAGACATAGAACTCATGGACTTAACAGATATCTATAGGACACTGCACCCAAAAAAATTTGAGTACACATTTTTCTCAAGTGCACATGGATCATTCTGCAGAATCTATCACATACTGGGCCACAAGACAAACAGCAACAGATACATGAACATCAAAATCATTCCAACTATCTTCTCTGAAAGGGATCAAACTAGAAATTAATCATGCAAAGAAAACAAGGAGCCCTGCCACTTCATGGAGATTGAAATCCACACTACTGGAAGACCTCTGGACTAATGAGGATATCAAAGAAGAAATTAAAAAATACTTTGAGTTGAATGACAAGGAGGACACCACTTTCCAGAATGTATGGGATGCAGCAAAAGCAGTAATAGGAGGAAAATACATTGCTATACAGGCTCACATCAAGAAAAAAGAAAGAACTCAAAGAAACAACCTAATCTCACATGTCAAAGAGCTGGAAAAAGAACAACAACAACAAAAAAAAAAAAAAAACCTAAAAGCAGTAGAAGAAAGGGAATAATAAAAATCAATGCAGAAATAAATGAATTGGAACTTTAAAAAAAATCCAAAAGATCAATGAAACCAAAAGTTTCTTCTTTGAAAAAATAAACAAAATAAACAAACCTTTAGCCAGGCTCACAAAGAAAAAACAAGAGAAAACACATAAATAGGATTATAAATGAAAGAGAAGAAATCACAACAGACTCAGCAGAAATCAAAAGAATAATCAGAGATTACTATGAACACTTACATGCAAACATTTTCAACAACCTAGGAGAGATGGACAAATTCCTAGAATGATATAATCGTCCAAAGCTGGACAAAAAGAAATAGAGGGCCTCCCTGGTGGCGCAATGGTTGAGCACTGTGTTGCAAAGCTGCCCGCAGCCTCTGCAACGCTGGTTCGATCCCCAGCCACTGGGTGAGGGTCCCACATGGTGTGCAGACCTCTCCTGCTGCCGGCTGCTCTCCTCAGCAGTGTATTTCATCAGTCTGTCTGTTCTGCTCCCCTCTCTGACTCTGGTGAATTCTCTCACCCTCCTGCGCTCTGACTGTACCCAGTGCTTGTATAAATAAATAAATAAATCTTAAAAAAAAAAGAAATAGAATAACTATACAGAGCAATTAAAAGCAGTGAAATTGAGGCAGGAATCAAACCACTCTCCAAAAATAAATGTCCAAGACCCAGATGGCTTGACAAATGAATTATACCAAACATTCAGCAGTGAATTAGTGTCTATCCTACACAAACTCTTTCAAAAAATTGGAAAAGAAGGAATACTACCAAATATGCTCCATGAAGCCAACATTACACTAATACCAAAACCAAAGACAGCACAAAAAATGAAAATAACAGGCTAATCTCCCTAATGAACACTGATGCAAAAATCCTCAGCAAAATCCTTGCCAACAGAATCCAACAATGCATCAAAGGGATAATACAACACAATCAAGCGGGATTCATCCCAGGGCACCAGGATGGTTCCACATACGAAAAACAATCAGTGTAATACAACACATCAACAAAAAGAAAAAGAAAAACCATACGATAATATCAATAGATGCTGAGAAAACATTGAACAAAGTCCAAAATTCATTTATGATGAAGTCCCTTGAAATTCTCGGGATACAAGGAACATACCTTAATATGATAAAAGCCATATATGACAAACCCACTGTCAACATTATTCTCAATGGCAAAAAGCTGAAGGTCTTTCCTTTAAGATCAGGAACAAGAAAAGAATGTCCTCTCTAACCACTGGAAGTCCTAGCCAGAGCAATAAGACAAGAGAAAGACATACAAGGAATCCAAATAGGGAAAGAAGTAAAACTATCACTATTTGCAGACGATATGATAATATATATAGAGAACCCTAAAAGCTCTACAGAAAAACTACTCAAATAATCAACCAGTTCAGTAAAGTAGCAGGATACAAAATCAACACACAAAAATTAGGAGCCTTCATATACACAAACGATCAATCTGAAGAAGAAGAAATCAAGCAAACCATCCCTTTTATAATTGAAACAAGAAAATCAACTACTTGAGAATAAACCTAACAAAAGAGGTGAAAGGCCTATACAAAGAAAATCATAAAACACTGTTAAAAGAAATTGAAAGGCACAAAGAAATGGAAAGACATCCCCTGCTCATGGATTGGAAGAATTAACATCATCAAAATGGCCATCCTACCAAAAGCAATATACAGATTCAATTCTAATCCAATAAAAATCTGATGACATTCTTCAAAGAAATAGAGCAAATACTGATGAAATTCATATGGAACCACAAAAAAAAAAAACACAATAGCCAAAGCCCTCTTAATGAAAACAAAAGAGAAAGGAGGTATCACACTTGCTAACTCAAGCTATACTACAAAGCCATAATAATTAAAATAGTTTGGTATTGGACCAAAAACAGACACACAGACCAATGGAACCAAATAGAGAGCCCAGAAATAAGCCACACTTATATGAACAACTAATATTTGACAAAGAAGCAGAGAATATGCAATGAAATATGGACAGCTTGGGCGTCCCCTTGTGGCACCACAATGTGAAGCTGACTGCAGCCTCTGCAGAGCCAGTTTGATATTGGCCAGCCAGTGAGGGTCCAACATCACGCAGCAGACTTCTCCTGTGGCACCCGCTGCCCCTCAGCAGTGTATTTCGTCAGTCTCCCTGTTCTGTTCTCCACTCTGTCTCTGGTGAATCCTCTCATCCTCCTGCGCATCTGGCCTATACCCCGGTTCTTGTATAAATAAATAAATAAATCTAAAAAAAAAAAGAAATACGGACAGTTTATTCAATAAATGGTTCTGGGAGAACTGGACCTCCACATGCAAAAAAAAAATAAAAAGAGAAACTAGACCACTACCTCTAACAATGCACAAAATTCAACTCAAAATGTATAAAAGAAATGGACATAAGGCCTGAAACCATGAAATATGTAGAAGAAAATATAGGTAAATCACTACAAGACATACATCTTAGAAACATCTTTAAAGACACATCACCCAAAGCAGTGACAGTGAAGTCAAAGATAAACACGTGGGATTACCTCAAACTGAAAAGCTTCTGTACAACAAAAGAGACATTAAACAAAACAGAGAGACAACTCACTGATTGGGAAAAAAATCTTTGCACTATTTGCAGAAATAGTGCATTCAACTGATAAGGGACTGATCACAAAGATATACAAAGAACTCAAACAGCTCAAAAAAAACCAAAATAATCCAGTCAAGAAATGGGCAGAAGAACTCAAAAGACATTTCTCCAAAGAGGAAATGCAAATGGCCAACAGGCATATGAAAAAATGTTAAACATCCCTTATAATCAGGGAAATGCAAATCAAAACCACACTGAGATACCACCTTTTAATTGGGATTTTATTGAAATAGCAGTGAATCTATATATTGCTTTTGGGAGGATGACCATTTTAATAATGTTAATTCTTCCAACCATGAGCAGGGGATGCCTTTCCATTTCTTTGTGTCTTTCAATTTCTTTCAACAGGTGGTAAGAAGGGCACATATCAAAAAAACAAGCAACAACAAATATTGGTGAGGAAGTGGTGAAAAGGAACTCTCTTACATTGCTGGTGGGAGTGAAAACTGGTCCAACCACTGTGGAAAGCTGTCTGGATGTTCTTCAGTCTACTAAAAATGGAGCTACCATATCATCTGGCAATTCCACTACTAGGGATCTACCCAAAGGACACAAAAACAGTGATTCAAAAGATCACCTGCACACCTATGTTTATTGCAGCACTATTTACAATAGGTAAAACCTGGAAACAATCCAAATGCCCAAAAATAGATGACTGGATCAAGAAGACGTGGTATACATACACAATGGAATATTATTCAGCAATCAAAAAGATCAACTAATGCCATTTGCAGCACCATGGATGGAGCTAGAAGTAATCATGCTCAGTTTAATAAGCCAGAAGGAAAAAGAAAAATATCGGATGGTTTCACTTATAACAGGGATATAAGGGAACCAAATAAAACATCAGTGTAAAAAATAATAACAGTACCAAACACAATAAAGCAAAAACAGACAATTGTATACCAGAGACATACTGCAGGGCAGGAAGAGGGAGAGAGATCAGAGGGAGGGAGGGAGGAGCACAGGGGACTGTGGTGATGGTGCATGGGTGCCTTGGGGAAGAAAATTCTATGGGGACTCAATCTGAGGTGGTTGGGGGAAACAAATATTGTTTAAAAAATTTTAAAAAATGATAAATGTAAAAAAAATTCAAAAGATATTTGATAAAAATAAAAATCAATAAATTCTGATATTTTAAAAGACATTTTAGTTGGAGCAAGTGCTCAAAAACATATAGACTCTGTCTTATTAATTAATAGAGAATATTCTTCAAATTCAGTAACACTAATACATATACAGAAAGTATGACTGAAATTAAACCATAATGTGCTATATTTGTAGAATATAAATGTGAAATGCTCTGACAATTAGTTGGAAGGTTCTGTTCAAATGATAGTTTACTTGGAAACCATCTGATCCTATATCATAGCATTGTTAGGACTATAAAAACTTGTGCAATGAAGTCCAGGATAAAGACATGATGATGGCATGTACACTCATTAACTATTCTATTAGGCTTTTTTGAATAATTAGTTTGTTTTAATAAAAATTAGTTTTGGGCTTCCCTAGTGGTGCAGGAGTTAAAGATAGTGCTATTGAGCTTTTGCCAGCCACTACAGCACAAGTTGGATCCCCAGCCAAGTAGGTGACCCACATGGCACAGCAGATCTCTCCTGTCTCAACAGCTGCTCCCATCAGCAGTGTATTTCAGTAGATCTGCCTGTTCTGCTTCCCACTCTGTCTCTGGTGACTCCTCTCACCCCAGCACCTCTGGTTTACACCCCAGTTCCTGAATTCATAAATAAATAAATATTTTTAAAAATTAAAATTTTTTGCTACACAAACCGTTGACCACACACCAGGATTTTTTTTAAAAATTCTATTTGTTACATTGTCCCTCTAAGTTAAATTAAACTACCACTTAGTAGTATAAGATTAGGGAATCTTTTCTTCATTTTTGGTAGTAATCTATTGGTATTTACACATCTTCAGACAATAGGTATGCTTATAGACAATAACACATTATTTAAAAGTAAATTAATAACTTGGTATTTCAATTAATGGAATTAAGTTGTGTTTTAAATATTCTTGAATTGGCACCAAATTATAATATTTTTCAATAATTTGATCTAATAAACACAAGTTGAAATTCCAGGTAACTAGTTATAATTATTAAATCAATTCAGCAGAACAATTCTCTGCAGGAACAATTAATACATTTGCAAGCTTTGGTCCCAAGGTATTGGCCAGCAATGGCAAATACCCAGAGCTCCCACAAGCTCTGCTTGTGCCAAGAGATTTCATTGCTTAATCACCAGAGGCCAAAAAAAGATTAAAATGGACTTAACTTTTCTCTACAGTTATGATTTTTCTAATGGTGACTGATTTCAGATCAAGATTTTGAGTTAAGTGTCAGCTGCTTACACTGACAGCTTCTCCTGCTGAGGGAAGATATTCTTGAATATGCTCTGGTGAGTTTCCTTAGGGTCTAAATGATCGATCACACAGAATAATGGAAAGGCCATAGACACTGGTTTGAATGACTCAGAGAACTAGACATTGTCATTTAATTTGCTAAATATGAAATACTATAATTATTTTAATGTAAATCAGGAATCTCGGAGAGAATATTGTAAATGACTTCCATTGCAAGAAACATATTGTGGAGTCCAATTCCACCTCCATAACAATGTCTTTCTTTATATAACCCTCATAAGAATTAATTGAGCGTGAATGTATGATAGTGTTTTGAAATACCTTGTATTCATACCATTTATTGACTCTTATAATAGTGAATGAAAGACATATGAGATGCTTTCCATTTCAGAAGTTTCGGGAAAAAATTGCTCAACTATGATAGAAAAGTTTGAAAATTGAGAATGGATCCAACAGTTTCATGAGAGCAATATAACCATATTTCCCAGCTTCCCAAAGCAAGGATCATAAACAAACCATAGATAAAGATGAAAGTATGTAATACTGTTAGGCCAGAATTCCACTAGGGAACCAGGCAGCACTCTGAGAGGAAGAAGCTGACCTAGAGGAGATCTCCCCCCTAAAACTAAGCCCTGAGCAGTTAGATAACAGTATTATTTGCTTTAGCAGGAGTACACTTACACCTTAATGCAAGCAAAGAGTACAGAAGCTGGAGATTCCAAAGCATTTCTGGGGTGCACAAGTCAGGCTTGTCCGCCTTCAGAGTTTTTATGAGTTACTCCCTCGATTTTCAGTTTCCATTTAGGCTTTATCTCAACATAACTTCAGTTAATTAACAGCTCAGTCTGACATTTTCTTACATAATATGAGACCATGCCTCGGTCATAACAATCACCCAGTCTTTTAACTTCTAATTCTTAGGAGAAGATTCTGAATCAGAGAAAATATAGGATGATTCTGGCATGGACTTGTGGATGGACAATTTAATAGAAACATGGAGAAAAGGACTGAAATCAAAAATAACTGGTAAAAATCATAAATGCCATCATACTGTATCCACTTAAAGAATGTTGTGATGTCTTGAAAACACTATATGCACTTAAACAACAGTGTTTAAAGACATTAATATTTTCCTAAAACAGTGATAGATGTAAAACATTTTGAATGTTCCCTTTGTCATAGGACGGTGAATAAGTTGGAGACAATGAGATGGTGAATTAAAGAGGTAAAATTAATGTAAATTTCTTGATCAACCCTGAAATTAGGGATTTCTTTGAAGTGAAAAGTAATCTTAATATTCATGATTACAGTGATATCTAATTAATAAAGCAAAAGTAATGAATAATATCTAAGAATCAACTAAATAGACACTTTGAGTCCTTTTATTTCTTCCTGCAGTTACACTTGTTATCACAGTTACAGCAACATATTAAAAATATTAGTTAGCTATTTATAATCTTTATAATCCATAATGTGACAGTTATTTTTTACATTCCCCTACACACACACACACACACATACACAATTGGGTAAATACATAATTTATTTATACATGTTTATAGATAATCTAATGTTATAACATTCTTATATATTCAAGATACAGAAAAGATACATAAATTTTTAAAGATAAGAAAACTGTATTTAATTCTACTATGTGGCCACTGTATAATCATTGCCAAGAGTAGATTTAAATTAATGGAAAGACCAAACAAATACTTCTGGATAATTCAAGTAATATTTCAATACATAGGAGAGGAATTCTTTTAGGTGGGTTCCATAAAGAAAAATAAGCAACCTTCTTCCAGACATATAGAAATGGAAATTTTGGAGGCTTCAGAAACCTCACCTGGTAAATTATAGTTATGATGCCCACATGAGTAAATGTGTCATGCTCACCTCTAGAAATTCAAGGGGTCACCTTCAAAGTCTCCTTTTAATATTATCTAAAATGGAATTACTTGGACATACTTAACAGTATGTTAACATTCCTGTGGATCACACAGACACACACAATAGCTGAAACAATCTCAAATAAGTTTTGCTTGTGTGTTCAAGGGACTGTCTCATCAATGTCAAGTTTTTTTCTATCAATCACAGACTTAAAGAATTTCCCAGTATTATTACGTAGTTCACTACAGAAGCTAGAGCAACCATCACCCTCAATTTCTAAGTAAATCATTACAGGAATACTATGGTTTCTGGCTGAAAAACTAAAAAGGAGACTCATTTTCCCATATGTTCTAGTCAGGCTAACAATCTATAAACAAGCAATAAACACAATCATTGTCTCAACATGTAGAAGTAATTATTGATGTTATATGTTTTACTTCTTTATAGTCTTTATTTTCTGCATATTCCACTTATGTGTATTTACATGTTTATTAATATGATTTACTTCTGTGTCATTCAAATAGTTATCAAACCTCATTTCAGATAGCAGTACTTCAGAAAGATAATTTTCAAGGTCACTTAAAATATCATGAAAATAAGTATTCAGTTATATCTTTATGGTTTGTCAACATTTTGTTACTGCCCTTATTTTAAATGGACACAGTTTTTCTTAATACTAATTATCCAAATAATTTAATAAAATGTTATCTAGATATAAAATTACATGGTCTAAGATGCAGAGTGCTTCGAAGTATTTCTAAACATTTGTTTTTTTAAAGAGTATGCACATAATGGACCATATTGCTTGCATATATTAAGCTTTTTCCTTTTCTCATGAAATAAGGGTCATATTATTCTGCAATTATATGAATTTTATTAAAGTAACATTGATTTACAAGACTGCACAAGATTTCATATCTAGATTCACATCTTTTTCTTTTGAGATATACGTGACTATGAGGTGGCTTTCCTCACAATTTATAGCACTGAGTATTTTCTTTTGAATCTTTACTAATGTGTTGGGTACAAAAATTATGTTCCACAAATGTACTATATTATATTAACTAGCAGAAGAGTAAGAGAGTTTTTTCAGCTTTGTATTAGTTATATCAATTCTCAAAAAAAAACACTGTGGAATGTCTATTCATTTCTAATTCACTTGAGAAATAGTATTTTTCAGACCAAAGTTTTATGATATATTATGTTATGATAATGGTTATACATCACAATTATTTGATAGGTACCATCAATTTGGTCTTTCATAATTTTATTTATTAAGAATACAAATGCTTAAAGTAAAAACATGGATTCTACACCTTAAAATTAAAACAAAATCATAAAATTGCTATAATAAATCCATTGTAATTGCAGTGGCATATGAAAAGATAGAATGATTAATCAAAAAAACTAGGCAGTGAAGACACATTTAAAATGTAAGTATATGAACTGTATAAAACTTTTTATATAAATCAACATTCAATGATCCAGTACTATTTGCAAGATTATATATTTTAAAACATATTGTATTGAATTTATTCAATATACATTTTTCCTTTTCTTTGATTTAAGTGGGCAATACTGAAATTTATAATCCTCTTTATCCATGTTTCCATATCTGGGTCAAATTGTTGCTCTTGATTATTGCTATAAATAACTTCCTTCACATCAATGATGAAGTGATGATTACTTCAAGTAACTTTATGCCTAACTTCATTTAGTCCAGGTGGATTGCTAGGTTCAGTAAGAGATTTCCAATAGTCCTGTCTTGTCTTGCAGCCAACATCACTGGGAAATTAAAAAGGACTATGGCCAATTTCACTATGAGTGGGTTTTCTTCTGATGGATTTTCAGTAAAGCCTGAGCTAGAACTCATCCATGCTTCTTTGTTCTTAGTCTCATATATGGTGGCATTAGCTGGCAATATCCTCATTATCACAGCAATCTCCATAGACAATAGTCTCCACTCACCGATGTATTTCTTCCTGAAACATCTCTCCTTGTTGGATTTGTGCTACATTTCTGTGACTGTGCCAAGATCCATTTATAACTCTTTCACACATAGTGGCTACATTACCTTTGGTGAATGCATAGTGCAGTGTTTTGCTTTCACTATCTGTGGTTCTGTTGAGACATTTATACTCACGTTGATGTCTTATGATCGCTACGTGGCCATCTGCTTTCCACTGCGCTACGAAATCATCATAGATGTCAGCACCTGTGTCCATGGAGTCCTAGGCGCCTGGATCAGTGGGTCATTGCTGGCGCCATGCACACAGCTGCCACCTTCTCCATGCACTTCTGTGGTTCCCATATCATTCATCAGTTTTCTGTGACATCCCCCAGATCATGAAACTCTCTTGTTCTAACGAGTATATCAGAGAAGTTGGGGTTAGTGCCTTCACATTTCTTGTGGGCTCTTTTTGCATCACCTTCATTGGAATGTCCTACTTCCAGATATTCTCCACTGTGCTGAAGATGCCATCTGCAGAGGGCAGAGCCAAGGTCTTTTCCACTTGCCTTCCCATCTCATTGTTGTCATTTTGTTTATATCCACCGGTGCCTTTGAGTTTCTCCAGCCTCCTTCTGATTCTCCAAGTGCACTAGACATTTTTTCACGATTATGTACATTTGTGCCCCCAACACTCAACCCAATGATTTATAGTCTGAGAAATCAAGCCATAAAAATTGCTGTTAGAAAGGTTTTCCAAAGAGAAAAGCTGATCTCTTTTGTTGAGACACATCTGTAAATACTTATTTGGGAGACAAGCAAAACATATTGGGGCAATTGTTGACTTAAATAAATTGAGACAACTAATAATTAAGAGTTTTTTTATGAATGAATCAAGACTGGTGAATGAAGCTCAGACTCAATCTCCAGCTAAATCTGGAAGAGCTGTCAAAACTTTGAGCTCTTCAATAAGGATTTTATACAATTAGCAGGGGAAAAATGTCCAGGATCTTGGCAGGTGTCTGGTTAATGGATCTATGATGCCATCTATGCACTGAGTAGAACAAGGATGCTGTTAAAATTTTCTGTACTCAGAGAGTTATCATCAGGGAACTAAGTTTTTAGCCCTGCTATAAACCTTGAAGTTTGTCTTTTTTGAAGTTAGTGATTTGCCCAGAAGGTACAGTGTCAATAATGTGCTTTTGCACCAAGAGCATTTTTCTCATGCACAATAGCTTCAGAGTCAGGCCAGTTCCATCTTCACCTTGATTTGTGTCCTTCAGTTAGGACAAAGGAGAATGTTTCCCAAACCGTTAGCTGTGGTTCACAAACCATGACACAGCCAGACAAGAATGTAAAGCTAAATAGAGAAATGATCATAAGGGAAAGTGTCATGTCACAAAAATAGATATGTGCTATCTTAAAAAAATATTCATACAATAGCTCACATAGCTCCAAAAAGTTTACTCTTACAAATACAATAGGTAAATTCTTCCTGAAAAAAGGCCAGGTGTGAATAAGAAGAATTACCATCCTTTTACAGATTTTAACTTAATACTTCCCTTCTGCTCATTCTGTTAGGATGATTGAAAGTGGTCAAAGTTTTTATTCTCATTTCCCTCAGTTATACTGGAGTTTGGATACCACATGATGTCTATGAATTGATGAGAACACCCATTTTCCATGCAGAGTCCATTTTGCTCTAGCCACAAGGTGTCCTCCAGGAGCAACACACTGAGGTCACTCTGCATAAATTTCATTATACCATTTCTTTGTCTCTTATGATTCAACTGAATAATTGCTAGTCATCTAGGAGGAGCTATTAATAGAATATCTACAGTGTCTGTGCCACACATATTTCAAAATGTAAAAATCACTCCAAAAAGAATTAAATATGTATTTTAAAAATCATATGCTATCAAAAAGAACAGAAATGTTTGAAAAAATATAAGTACAAATATATATATATATATATATTATTGTAGAGATCAGAATTTAAAAATCAATGGACAGATTAATCATCAAATAAAATAAGGGCAGACAGAATTGTGAACTGAAAGACAGGTGTTCAAACATTTTGTTT
>NW_023602073.1:20484815-20513730 GCF_014898055.3 Talpa occidentalis
TTGCTGCAAATTGCATGAGTTTATCTATTTTGATTGCTGAGTAATGTTCATTGTGCATGTGAACCACAACTTCTTGATCCAGTCATCTATTTTTGGGCATTTGGGTTGTTTCCAAAGCTTAGCTATTGTAAACAGTGCTGCTATAAACCTAGGGGTGCAGGTGCTCTTTGGGATTAATGTTTCTGTGTCCTTTGGGCAAATACCTAGGAGTAGAATTGCTGGATAAATAGGAAAGGAATCTCCACACAGCTTTCCATAGTGGTTGGACCATTTTGCACTCACACCAGCAGTGTGGGAATGTTCCTTTTTCTCCACATCCTAGCCAACATTTGTTGTAGCTACTTTTTTTTTTTTCCCACACAACACTAATAATAAAGGACTCATCACAAAAATCTACAAAGAGCTAAAGAGACTCAACAAAAACAAAGTAAATAATCCAGTCAAAAAATTGGCAGAAAAACTGAAAAAGAACTTCTCTAAAGAGGAAGTGCAAATGGCCAACAGGCATATAAAAAAATGTTCAGCAACACTTGTAATCAGGGAAATACAAATAAAAACTACAATGAGATACCATCTTACAGAAGTGAGAATGGCACATTTTAAAATATTAATTTTTTATCTTGCAAAACAAATATTTGCTGATATATGTAAAATGAATTCAAAAGCATGGTATCTTATTGAAAATATAATATAACAAAGACAAAACATTTATAATTTTTGCTAAAATTTTACCATTTTTATTCTTTATTTCAACAGTCCATTGTAAAATTAGTTTTGCAAAAGTTGTGAGGTAGAAATTTTGGTTTCTTTTATTCAAATGATATCTGGTGGATTCTGTGTCTTTCAATGAGAAATCACGTCCTCAGAATTTCAGTGCCATTAATTGAGAAATATTGTTTTCTGATGAATTTCACCTGTGCTTTGTTAAATGATGGTATAAGTGTGTGAGTTTCTAGTCTGTTCTATTGGTATATAGGTTCATGCTTATAATATCAAACTCTGTTAGAAGTAGTTTCACAGTACTTACTATATTAAGGACTCTAAGTTTTTCAGCTCTTTTCTTCCAGATTGTTATGCTTCTCTAGAGTCTGTCAACAGCCTTACAAGCTTTAGAATCCCCAATGGCAAAATATTAAATTTATATATTAAGCAGGAAAAGAAATAATGTCTTCTAATCCATGACCAGAATATATTTTTATTTTTACTTATGTCTTTAGGAATACTTTTCCCCTTTATATACAGTTTTTTATTATAATGGTTTTTGAAATTTTTTTTAAATCAAATCATTTCTTTTTAAAATGACTTAAGTGTTTATTTATGCATACAAGAAGTGGGGTACAGGCCAGAGGTGTGGGGGTGAGAGGATTTATCAGAGACAGAGTGGGGAGCAGAACAGGCAGATTGATTGAAATATACCCCTGAAGGGAGCAGTAGGTGAAACAGGAGAGATTGCTGCACCATGGGTCAGGTCCCTGGCTGGCAAGGGATCAAACTCATTCTGCCATGGCTGCAGATAGCTTCATAGATCTGCAACTTAACCCCTTGTGCCACCAGGGAGGCCCTCAAATCCATTCTTTAAATGGATACCACATGTCATTATAATATCATTATTTCAAGTGTGCATGATTAAAAATCAACTTGTGTATATATTACATCAAGTTCAACACTAAAGCTCCATATAATTGACATATTTTACCTGCGTCACCCCCTCCTTTTCTCCCTTCCCTTTGGAAAGCAGTAGTTGTTCAAAAAAGTTTTTTTTGTTTTGTTGTTAGTTCATCTCTTTGTTTTCTAACTATACAGCACATGAGCAAAATCATATGTTCTTCTTTGACTCATTTCACTAAACATAATAATCATAGGCTCATCAAGGTTGTGACAAATAGCAGATTTTCAGCCATTTTAAATCTGTAAAATCTATTGTGTAAACATGTGCCACATCATTCATTTTGTTGTCATTTTTTTTCCTTTTGGCTAACTCTGTCTTTGCTTATTATTTATATATATTTTACATCATTGTTCATTTATTTTTTTTTTATTTCAACAGTCCATTGTTTTGCTTTCCTTTCTCAGGTGTAGTCCTTATAGAATTTCCACCACCATTTCACCTGTGCACCAACACCATAGTCCCTTATGCTGTTCCCTCCCTCCTTTTGATCCCTTCCCCACCCCTTCTCTACAGAATGTCTGTTTTACAGTTGCCTGCTGATTTTGATAGGCACTTATGTTGTTTCTACCTCTTTGTTAGTGTAAATAGAATCTCTATTTTAAAATACTGGTTTCACATTCTTTTAATGATAACCAAGAGTGGAATTTCTGGATCATATAGTAGATCTATTTTTAAATTTTTGAGAAATCTGCATCTTGTTCTACAAGATAGTTGCATTAATATACCAGTGTATGACGATTCCCTTCTCTCCTCCTCTTCTCCAGCACCTGTGCCTTCTTGTCTTCTGGATAATGGCCTCTCACAAGCTTGAGATGAGATGTGATTGTGGCTTTGATGTACAATCCTACAATAAAATAATTGAACATCTTTTCATGAGACAGTTGGCTATCTGTCATCTACAGTGAGCACCTATTCAGATTTTCTGGCCATTTTTAATTGGGCTGTTTTTTTTTTTCATTTTAAATTGTATGAACTGATTATATTTTTTAGATATTAATCCCCTATCTGATATACAGTTTGTAAATATATTCTCCTATTAGTAGGTCATCTTTTACTTCTAATGATGGTTTCCATCACTGTGCAGAAGGTCTTTATTTGATGCAGTCCCCTTTGTTGATTTTGTGTTTGTTCCCTTGATGTTAGAGTCCAATCCCCAGAGTCATATCTAAGCTGATGGCAGTAAACCTATTGCTTCTGTTTAATTTTTTTTAAAAGATTTATTTATTTATACAAGAACTGGGGTACAGGTCAGAGGCACTGGAGGATAAGAGAATTCACCAGAAACAGAGCGGGGAGCAGAACAGGCAGATGGACCGATGACACAGATAAGAGGAAGGGCGGATGAGGTAGGAGATATCTGCCACACCATGTGGGTTTCTCCCTGGCTGGGCTGGGAATAGAACCAGTGCTGCAGAGGCAGAGGACAGCTTCATAGCTTGCGCTCAACCCGCTGCACCACCGGGAGGCCCTATTGCTTCTGTTTAATCCCAAGTAATTTTATGGTCTCAAGTTTTCACTAAAGAAAATATCAATGAATTTATAATCTATGCTTCTTTCCTCATGTTTTAGGTCATACCTTCAAGGTTTTAATCCACTTTCAATATGTTTTGTAATAAGGTGCAATTCCAGGTAACTGGGTGCAATCATTACATCAACTCAACAGAGAAATACTCTGCAGGAACAAATAATGTAATTACAAATTTTGGTCCCAGGGTGTTGCCCAGGAATACCAATACCCACAGCACCAAACACCCTGCTTGTGCCAAAGTGACTTCATAGTCTAACCTCCAGAGCCAAAGAAGGGTTGAAACAAAGTTATTTTCTCTCAAGTTCAGATAATTCTGAATGTAACTGAACTCAAGAGATCAAGACTTTGAGCTAAATGTCAGCTACCCACACTGACAGCTTCTCCTTCATTTGCAGAGAGACATTCTTGATTATGCTCTGGTGAGTTTCCTTAGGTTCTAAAAAGATAGATTACACTAAAAAATGAAAAGCACTCAAATTACTGGTTTTAGAGTGGATGAGAGATGAGCCTCTGATATTTAACCTGTAAAATATGAAATATCATGTGTGATCTATGATTATTTACTTGGAAATTATGATCTGGGAGAGAACATTGTAAACTCTTTCCTTTCCAGAAACATTTTATAGAGTGCAGTTCCCACCTCCCTAGTCATGCCCTTCATTACATAACCATATTAGAAGTATGCAGTGTGAATGTGTGATGCAATGACACTCTGATATTGTATTTACATTATTCATTGAGTCTTATAATTGCTACATATAAATGATAGGAGGTGCTTGCAAGTCAGAAATCACAGATAAATTGTTCAAATATGGTACAAAAATGAAAAATGGGAGGGATTTAAACATATTGATGAGAATAAAGTCACTACATATTCCAATTTTCACAGTCAAAAGATCAAAAAGAAATCTTTTAGATTGAAAGATTATGATTTAAAATTCCTTTAAAGCATTATTGTAGCCTGCTGATCTAATTCTCAGTGAAAGTTGTGAAGTAGAGAAAATTCAGAAAAATTCTGGAAAGGACTTTTTAATGGCCAAAATAGGGAAATTTAGGGAATTTTTAAAATTTGAGGAAATATTTAGAAATATAGGGAATAAGACTTTTAAGAAAAATAACTGTAAAATTCATAAAGGGCATCACTCTTAATACAATGAACAAAAACTTTTATTATTTTTTAAAACATAATATCTACCTAATGTTTAAACATTAATGGTTAAAAAACATAAATACTCACCAAACACTGTGATATGTTAGATTTTGAATACCACCATAAAAATAAGACAGTGAATAAGCTGGAGAGAATGAAATAGTTGAATGAAAGAAGTAAAATTGTGGATTTGCACTGAATGGAGGACTTTCATAGAAGAAAAAAGTGACAATCTTCATCTTCTTATTTCTTATTTAAAGTAATAGCTCATAAAGAAAGGCTAAATTATCCTGAAACAATACCTACAAGCCAACAAAAGAGACACTTTAAATCTCTTTATACCACTGCCTCTTTTTTTGGTATACAGACGTTGTGGCTACAACATATTAACTGCTAGTTAGACATTTACAAAACATAATGTGACAAATATCTTTTTACACAGCCACAAACACACAGATGTTTGGGTTAATGTTCATATATATGTAATGTTAAAAATAATTAAATATTTTTTTTCAAGAGGTAGAAAAGACAAGCAAAGATTTAAAGATGAAAACCAAAATTGCATTTAATCACTATATGGCCACTGTATAAATTATTAACATTAGTTGATTTAAATTAATGGAAAGAGCAAAGAAAGTACTTCTGTGTAAATCAAGAAATATTTTCATCCATAAGGAATATATCATTTTTGTTGGGTAGCATGAAGAAAATTAAGCCACCTTCTCCCAGATACACAGAATTAGAAGTTCTTGGAATCTCCAGAAACCTCACTGCTCAGTGTCAGTCTCCAGAAACAATGCCTGGATGAGCAAATTTGTCATTATAATATCTAGAATTGTCAGGTGTCATCTTTAAAGTCTCTCTTCAATATTTTTAAATATAACATTACTTGGTTTAATTTAACAGTATTATAATGTCCCTTTGTAATACACAGAAAGACATACATGCTTACACACCCATTCCCAACAACCACTCCCCCCCACACACACACATACACATGACCAATTTTTAAATAAGTTTTACTTGATGTATGCAGGGATTCACTCATAGGTTCCAATTCTTTTCTATCAAAATGTTATCCTAAAAAAATTATTCAGTTATAATTTAAGATTTTCACTAATTTTAAATGAGCATAGTTTTCTAAATATCAATTATTCAGGTGACTATTTAAAATGTCACCTAGATATAAATTTCTTGGTTTAACATACAGGCTGTTTCAAAGCTTTTGCTAAATAATTTGCTTTTATCCACACAGCATGCACAAATTTCACCATAATGTTTGGCTGTTTTAAGTTTTTTCTGTATTTATGTGAAATAAACATCATATTTGATATTTTTAATAGCATTAATTTTATTGTTATAGCATCGATATACTGCACTATATGATTTAGGGTCTACATTTTCTTCTTCAGATGTATGATAACACTAGTTTTCTTTATTCATAATTAATAATACTGAGTATTTTACTTTTCATCTTGACCAATATTCTGGGTACAAAAATACAATTCATAGATATTCAATATATTATTTAATTAAGAATTTAAGTAAAATTATTTTTTCATGTGTATATTAGTGATGATATTTTCTTATAAAAATACACTGGGAAAGGTCTGTTCTTTTCCATTTCCTTGGGAAATTAACATTTTTCAAATGCATTTTTATGATCTTTTGTGTGAATGATACTGATTATTCATATATTATATTTATTGCATAAGTCCTACTAATTTTGAGTTGCATAGCTGCAGTTAATGAGAAAATACATGGGAAAAATGGAGAGATTTTCCTCTTATATATAAAATAAAAAAATTGCAATTATAAATCAATTGTATATAGATGAGATGTGATATGTAGACAATTAATGAGAAACAATAAGTAGATAAGAACACTTATTAATGAGAGTACATTGAACTAAAAATTATAATATAAATGAACACTGAGTATTCCATACTGCTATTAATGTATTTATATATTTTAAAGATCTTATTACTTTGACTATGCACATTCATTTTTCATTGATTGAAATGGGTGATTAAAATTTAGAACCTCGTTTACCCATGTTTCCGTAACTGAATAAAAGCATATTGAAATTTCTTGACATGGCTTTTAGTATGCAGAACAACTTCACATTTGTGATGAAGTGTGATTTCTACAAATGACTTCTTGGCCAATTTAATTGAGTCCAAGTTAGGTTATATGTAAAGGAAATTTCAATTTTCTTTCATGAATCCCAACTGTCTTGCAGTTACCATCACTGGGAAATTAAGAAGGACTATGGCTAATTTCACTATGAGTGGGTTTATTCTGATGGGATTTTCTGCCAAGCCTGAATTAGAACTCTTCCTTGCTTCTCTGTTCTTAGTCTTATATATGGTGGCGGTAACAGGCAATATCCTCATTATCACCACAACTTCCATGGACAATAGTCTCCAGTCACCCATGTATTTTTTCCTGAAACATCTCTCCTTTCTGGATCTGTGCTACATTTCCGTGACTGTGCCAAGGTCCATTTATACATCTTTCATACACAGTGGCTACATTTCCCTTGGGGAATGCATGATGCAGTGTTTTGCTTTCACTCTCTGTGCTGAGGCTGAGCTGTCCATGCTTACAATGATGTCCTATGATCGCTACGTGGCCATCTGCCTTCCACTGCACTATGAAATCATCATGGATGTCCGTACCTGTGTTCTAGGAGTCTTGAGTGTCTGGATGAGTGGCATCATTTCTGGAACCATGCACACAGCTGCCATTTTCTCCATGCACTTCTGTGGTTCCCATATTATTCACCAGTTCTTCTGTGACATCCCCCAGCTCCTAAAACTCTCTTGTTCTAATGAGTTTATCAGCGATATTGGAGTCAGTGCCTTCCTGTCTTTTGTCGCATTTCTTTGTGTCGCCTTTATTGGCCATTCCTACATCAAGATATTCTCTACTGTGCTGAGGATGCCATCTGCTGAGGGCAGAGCTAAGGCCTTTTCCACTTGCCTTCCCCACCTCGCTGTGGTCATTTTATTCATTTCAACTGGCGTCTTTGAGTTTCTCAAGCCACCTTCTGACTCTCCAAGTGCACTGGACATTTTGCTCACTATTATGTACACAGTTGTGCCCCAACATTCAACCCAATGATTTACAGCCTGCGAAATCAAGCTATGAAGGCAGCTCTAAGAAAGGTTTTCCAAAAAGGACAAGCCTGAATCTTTTGTTGAGGCCCAACTGTAAATTCTAGTTGAGAGAGATGTTGAATATTTATTGGGAAAACTATTGGCTTATATAAGTCCAGACAAGTGAAAATTGAGTTTATGAAATAATTAAGACTGAGGACTCTAGTCTTGAAACAACTCTAGATAGTTCTGAAAATTCTGCCTGAACTTTGAACTCTCAAGAGATTTTATCTAAATTACAAGGAAACTTTTAAAAATACAGACAGGGGCCTATCTTATGCATTTATGTGATGTCTTCTTGAAGAAAACAGAGTACGGAGCACGTTGTTAAGATTTTCCCATTTAATGTTCCATCTATAGGAGCTGGGAAATTTAGCCCTGCCATAAAGATGAAGGATTTTTTTATTTTTAAGTTACTGATTTTTCAGAGGCAGCAGTATCTAAAATGCTTTTTCACAAAAAACAAACAAACAAACAAAAAAAAACTGGAAACACTTTTCCTAGGCAGTTTCAACGGTACTATCCCCAGCTGCATCTTTACTTTTGATTTATGCACTTTTGTGGGATAAGAGGACATGGAACCCACTAGTGTAAGCAATTTGGTTAACCAAACATCATACAGTCAAGCACAAATAAAACTAACAGGAAGTGAGCATAAGGGAAGTTGTCATATTAGAGTTTTGTCATAACTGAGTAAAAGCAAAATCCACACAATCGCTCTATAAATATTACTCCTCCAATGCAATAGAACGATCAGACTCTCAGCACCCATTGGCTCATTTAAGACTCTGAAGCTCACAGGCCTCCTTGAGCCATGTGCTGAGGTCACTCTGCAAATATCTCATTATGCCATTTCTTTGCCTCTATAAAGTTGCAATGGTTCAATTGCCACACATGTGGGAGGCATGTTTAAATAGCAATAATCTGTGAGTGCTGCAGAAATACATGTTATTAAATGTTAAAACGATATAAGGAGAAAAATAGAAATATTATTAATAGACTCCTCTGCTAACAGAACTAAATATATAAAAGGATAAAGAGTAAATATATGAATATAATGTGTAGTGATAAGAATTTATGAATGAATGCATGCATTAATCATCACATCACAGAAGGAAAGACAGAATTAGTGAACTGAAAGTTAATTTTTCAAATGAAAAATGAGCATTTACACCAAAGGAGCAAATGAAGCAGTGGTAAAACTTCATGAGAAAGTACCTGAATAGGACCTCCCTGGTGGCACAAGGGGTTAAGATGCAATCTATGAAGCTATCCTCAGTCTCTGCAGCACGAGTTCAATCCCTGGCCGGCCAGGGAGCAACACACATGACACAGCAGACCTCTCCTGACTCTCCCACTGCTCCCTTGGCAGTGTATTTCTGTAGAGCGGCCTGTTTTGTTCCCGGCTCTGTTTCTGGTGAATCCTCTCACTCCCCACACCTCTGGCCTGTGCCCCAGTTCTTGTATGCATACATAAATAAATCTTATAAAAAAAAGAAAGTAACTGAATAAAAATGATAGAAAAGGAGATTCTATCATTGACTTAATAAAAGTTCGCAAACATCATTTGATGATTTTCCATACTTTGAAGGCATGGACAAGAGACAATATTTTATAAAATAATTTTTCTGTTTCTTTGCCAGAATTTCTGTAGCTATAAATATTTAGTTTTGAGTAACAAATATTGGCCAATATGTGTAAATAAATCCCCCAGTGCAACACTGATTGAAGTTTAAAGTGATAAAAACATATTAATAATTACAGTAAAGGCTTTACCCTTTCTCATTTGCTTTCACTAATTAATATTAAGATTCTTTTTGCATAGGGTAGATATTGTGGTTTGTTATATTCAAAGTGCTATCCAGGAGATTCCATATCTTTAGGTGAGAAGTAGTTTCCCCAACGAATTTCAGTGCAATTGATTAAGTATTTTTGCTAATGAATGTCACCTGAGTTGTGAAATGATGGTACAGGTATGGGAGATGCTAATCTGTTCAATTGATGTGTGTTCATGTGCATAATACCAAACTCTAAAATGCTGTAGTCTCACAGTACCTTATTATATTATGGGCTCTATGTTTTCCAACTATTTTCTTACAGATATTCTAGGCTTCACTGTGTTCTTTCTGTATTCAGACAAACTTTAAAATCAGTTTTCCAATTTCCAAACATTCCAGCTGAGATTTTGATAGGAATTACATTCAATCCATACAAAGACAGAAAAATTAAAGATCATGTCTTCCAATCCATGACCATGATGCACTTTGCATTTGTTTAAATCTGTTAAATTTTCTCCTATGTGAGATATATATATATATATATATATATATATATATGGTTTAAATGTTTTGTACATTTTTTAAATACATGACTCCTTTTCTTTATGAAAATAATTTTGCTTTTCAACATTATGTTAGTTTCAGGTATGTGCAATTAAAATAAATTTGTGTTTATATTGCATTAAATTCACTACTAAAGCTCTTGCTCTTCCTTTCCCATAAAATTGACATGTTTATCTGATAAACTCCATCTCTACCCACTGGTAGCTACTAATGAGACCAAAAGTTTATTTTTGTATTATTTGGCTCATCTCTTTGTTTGGCATCTCTATATAGCACAAGTGAGTGAAATCCTACTTATTAGTCTTTGTATAAGTGTGTCATTGAGCATAATACCCCAGGGCCATCCATGCTATTGCAAATGGCTGATTTCAGCCATGGGACACTTGAGTAGTATTCCACTGTGTATATGAGCCACATCTTCTGTAACTGATTATCTTTCCCAGGATACTTAGGTTGTTTCTAGCTTTTGGCTATTGTTAATACTTCAATAAACAGTGGTATATGTATTTATTTGATGTAATGATTTTGTATTTTTTAATATATACACAGAAATGGAATTACTTTAATTTCTGTTTTTAATATTTTTTTTCTTATTGAGGTAACAGTGATTTGCACACTGTATATGATTCAGGGGGACAAGCTCACACCCCTATCTGATGTATACAATCATCCTACACTCAACATCAAATCACTTTGTGTATATAGGTAATTTTAAAGCACTGTTCTGTTGTTTCCATACCTTGGCTACTGTAAATTAGACTTCAATTAACATAGGTTGCATATATTTCTTCAAATTAGAGATTTGGGAGTCCCTGTGTCATAGAATTGCTGAGTCATATAGTAGATCTGTATTTCATATTTGAGGAATCTGCAATATTTTCCCATAGCATGGACTAGCCTGTATCTTCACAACAGTGCACAGGGGTTTATTTTTTTCCTTATCTTCATCAATATTTGCTGTATCTATTGTTTTTCTTTTTTTTAAGATTTATTTATTTATGCATACAAGAACTGGGGAACAGGCCAGAGGTATGGGGTGGGGTGAGAGGATTCACCAGAGTGGGGAGCAGAACAGGCAGATTGGTTGAAATACACTGCTGAGGGGAGCAATGGGCGAGTCAGGAGAGGTCTGCTGCGCCATGTAGGTAGTTCTCTGGCCAGGGACGAACTTGAGCTATAGTGGCTGCTGATACCTTCATAGGTTGCGTCTTAACCCTTTGCAGCACCAGGGAGGGCCCTGTTTTTCTTTTTTGAATATGGACCACTGTTACTGCAGTGAGGTGGTATTCATAGTTTTGATTTGCATTTCCCTGTTGCTAAGTTATTTTGATAAATTTTTCAAGTGCCTTTTGATAATCTATATGTCTTCTTTGAGAATTGTCTAGTTCTTTTGCTCATTTGTTTATTTGTTTCCTTTGATTTATTTCTTTCCTTTTGATTTATTTGTTTCCTTTTTGTTGATTTTTTGAGTTATTTGGAGAGTTCTTGTGAGATGTATGATGTGTAATTATTTTCTCCCATTCATATGGTGTCATTTTGTTTTTATGAAGCAAGAAATGTAGAAAGAAACAAAGAAAAACAGTCAGAAAACAACTCTCAAGGTAGCATTAATGTCTATAACATTTTAATTATAACTTAAAGTATAAATAAATTGAATTCTCTCAAAAACAACTCCATGTTAACACTATGTTGAAAATTCTAAACAATTCTAAACAAGACCCAACTCAAAAGAACAGACTTCTGATGATAAGATGACCAGGTTGGGGAATCCAATGGCAAGATGGTGATTATGGTTAATAATACCTAACTACATACTTCAAAGTTGTTAAAAATAAGAAAAATGTTCTTATGACAAAACAGATATAGAAATTATGTGACATGATTCATTTATTAGCTAATACTACATTACCTAATACTACTAGATTATCATTTTATAAATTATCTGTGGCAAATCAAAACATTATATATCTTAAATGTGTACAAAGTTCTATGACAATTGAACTTTGTCAATAAATTGGAATAAACCAGGCTTGAGTACTTCCTGTCTGCAAGGCACATACTTCAGTTTTAGGAACTTTCATAGTATGAAGTGAAAAGGATGGAAAACAATATTCCATGCACATGGAAAATAGAAGACAACAGGATAGTGACTCTTACATCAGATAAAAGAGGCATTAAGTGAAAAACTTTAAAAGAGGAAAAAAACTTTTTTACATAATGATAAAACTTTTTACAAAATGGTTATTTGAAAATACAAACAAAATTGAAAACCCTTTATCCAGACTAACAAAAAGAACTTACTTAAGTAAAATCAGAATGGTAGAGGAGACATTACAATACATGCCACCAAGAAAAAGGATCATAAGAGACTAATATGAACATTGAAATGACAACAAATTTAATAACCTTTTGGAAATGGACACTTTCTATAACCATACAAGATATGAAGTCTAAATTATAAAGAATAAAAAATGTGACAAACCAATTTTGAATAAAGAGGCTGAGCAAGCTCCAAAATGAGAAAAAATCATGATGATTTAGGCAGGCAGACAAAGTTTTTGGAAAAATCCAATATCCTCTCATGATAAAAACTACCAACTTGTGCGTAGGATGCACCTCAACATTAATAAAGTCCCTATATGTAGCCATGTTTTATGCAGGGATGCCTCACCAATGGATTAATTTCTGCTTGAAATTTATGTATTGAAAATATATGTATATTTTGGAAAATCATTTCATTTTTGTGTACAAAGCAAAGGTAACTTGAATTTTTTTATTCAAATTTTTATAATTTTGCTATGACTTTAGACTCAGAGAAGTTTAGAGGTAGAAAAAAAATTAGAGATCATCATAAAAAACATCCTACCCAAATGAAAAATATCTGTTTCCACTTCTATGTAGGCTGTTAAGCAAATTTGGCCTGAATAACTATAGGTCCTCAATATTTTCAGAACATTGTATTTACTAATCAAATGTTAAAACATATGGCTTATGTTGAACCAAATCTTCTTTGCTATTTATGTCTTTACTATTTATTTTCTTAATATGTGAAAAGACAGTCTAATCCTACTAACAATACTCCAGATAGTGTTTCCACTTATATGATTTTCTGTAGTCATTTAAATTTTGAAATTCTAATTTTTCACTTCTCATTTTTAATCTGTTTGTCCTCCATGAACTCAACAACTTGCAAGTGTACACATTTTTAAGTTGTATTTTTTCAGACATATTTCTTTGTTGTTTTATGTCATCAGATCTATATATTTTTTTCTCATTCCTTAAAATAGAAGATTTATTCTCAAATTAAGGAGCACTGATATAAATACTGAATGGTTGACTTAAATTGCAACTTTGTAATTTATGAACTATTTAGTTCATAAATGTGTGATGCATTGACAATTAGTTGAATTATTGTGTTGAAATGATAGTTTATATATTGCAGAAACCAATTTAGATCTATTTTGTGGCATTAAAGGATTGGGAAGGTCTCACGCGTGAAATGATACCCAGGGATGAAGACTGTTTTTAATAATGAAATGCATGCTTGTTAACTATTCAGTGTGGGCTTAATCTTGAAACAGTGTGTTTATTTTCATAGTAATTATTATGTCACACTAGACAAACCATAGGCCCTACCACAGATTCTAAAAATGTGACTACTTGGTACTTCTCCACTGAAAGTAAAATTAAATTGCCATTTAGTGGCATAAGATTAGGGAGTAATTCATTGCTTCACTAGTAGCAATCAAATGGTATTTAGCCCTTTTCAGATAAGGGTATGTTTATTAGGCATTATAGTATTATCTACTTAAATTAAACTAATGACTTCCCACGTCATTTGATAGAACTAAACTAAGTTTTGGGGGGTATTCATGAATGTAACATATATTATAATATTTTTCAATAATTTTGTCAATAAACACAAATAACTTGAAATTCCAGGTTACTCGGTATGATAATTAACCCAACTCAACAGAAAAAAAAATCTCTGTAGGACCAAAAATATTATTACAAGTTTTGGCCCCAGGGTATTTACCAAGAACACCAAATACCCACTGCATTTACAAATTCTTCCTATGCCAACAAAACTTATTGTCTAACCCCCAGAGACCAAAGAAGGATTGAAATGGACTTATGTTTTCTTGACGATACAGATTTTTCTGAACTTTGAGCGAAGTGTCAGCTGCTCACACTGAGAGCTTCTCCTTCTGTTGAGGGAAGATGTTCTTGAATATGTTCCGGTGAGTTTCCTTAGGTTTTATAAAAAGACAGATTACACATAATAATGGAAAGCCCATAAGCTACTTATTTAGAATGGGTGATATATCAAATTACTGCCATTTAATTTGTAAAACATAAAATATGCTAGGTATGATTATTTAATGTAAATTAGGTTTCTGGAAGGAGGGAAGCGAACATGGTAAACTTCCATTCCAGCATCATTTCGTGGAGTGCAATTCTTACCTCCTAGAAATGCTTTCTTTAAATAATCGTCATAATTGTAATTCAGCATTAATTTTCTTTGGATTCATATTATTTAACAATACTTATCATAGTGACTTAAAAGAGATTTGAAATGTTTTCTACATCAGAAATCACAGATAAATTGTTGAAGTGCAGTAGGAAAATTTATAAATTGAGAATGGATCAAATATTTTATTGAGAGCAAAATAACTACATTTTCCAACTTCATAAAATAAGGATTAAAAAACAGAGAAATACTGAAAGAGTGACATGCTCCTTGTCATTCCAAATTTCTTATTCATTCTCATTCATAGGGAAATTCTGAGTTAAAGAAATTCTGAAGTGGACTTGTGAAGTCAGTATTTTCAGAAATACAAAGGAAGCTCCTGAGAACAAAATTACTGGTAAAAATAATTAACTGTATCTTAATATATTTAAGAAAGACTTTTGTTATTTATAAATATTATAAACAAGTAACCATAAACATTTTTGTTGTTGTTGTTGTTAAAGATTTATTTATTTATTTATACAAGCACTGGGTACAGTCAGAAGCACGGGAGGGTGAGAGAATTCACCAGAGCCAGAGGGGAGAGCAGAGGCAGAAGGACCGAAGTGCACTGCTGAGGGAGCAGCAGGTGGCAGGAGAGGTCCGAGCGCCATGAGGACCTCCTCTGGTGGCCGGGGAGCAGCCAGGAACGAACCTGCGCTACAGAGGCTGTGGGCAGCTTAGCAACCCAGCGCTCAACCGCTGTGCCACCGGGAGGCCCAAACCATAAACATTCTTTAGAAACATCAATATTGACCTAAAATGGTTGCAAAGTGTTGGATTTTGAATTCTCCCTTTGTTAGAACAGAGGGGATGACTTGGATACAATGAAAAAGTGACTTAAAGATGTATAACCAACCTAGTATTCTGATCAACAAAGGAATAAGGAATTTCACTGAAGAAAAAAATGTGCCATCATTATGTTTATAAATTGATACTCATGAGGTCTTTGTAAGAACCAGCAAGAGACACTTACGTTCTGTTATCATATACTGCTTCTATAGTCAGTACCAGTTAATGCAACAGCTTATTCTGTAACCTTAGAAAGATACCTATAACCCAAATGTTACAAAATTGGTTTTGCACATGTGCTCACATACACAACTAGTAAATATGCATGTTTTTTTCTTCAAAAGAGAGAAAAGATACATAAAGTTTTAAAGAGGAAAACAAAAACTGCATTTAATCCTAGTATTTGGCTCCTGTACTTATTATTGCAGTTGTAGATTTAAGTCAATGGAAGACCAACCAAACTACTTTTGGGGAAATCAAGCAATATTTTCACGCATATGAAACCGAGTCCTTTTTTTTTTTTTTTTTTGCTGGGTTCCTCAACAAAGATAAGCAATTTTCTCCCATACACAGATATGGAAGTTTCAGGATGCTCCAGACTTGGAACTCAACTTGCCTTGTTGTGTAAGTGTGTCAGAAAAACTAGGTGTCAATTTAAAGTTTCTCTTCATAGTTGTCAAATGGAGGATCATTTTCCTATGTGTTTCAGGTCAGGCTACCAAATCAAACCAGTAATAAAGACAATCATTCCCTCATCATGCAGAAATTATTACTGTTGTTATGTTGTGTATTTCCTTGTACTCTTTATTCTCTGTTTATTCCATTCCTGAGTACTTACATATATTGGTAACATAAAGTCTTTGCCATCTACCATAATCACATTTAGAAAAGAATGATTCATTAATAAAATTTTCAAGAAAACCAAAATATTATGAATTGAATTACATTTAAATTTTAGAATTTGTCAATATTTTTGCTAGTGCACTAATTTTAAATGTACATAGTTTCCTTAACTAATAATCAGATCATAATTAAAATGTTCTCTTGCTATAATATTACACTCTCTAGATGGTAGATTGTTTCAAGTATCCTGCTAAATAATTTGCTCTTTTCCAAAAATATGCACAAATTTGCTTTTTACTCATACATGTTTTAAACTTATATCTTTACATAATTTATGTATTATCATATTTTTATTTTATTATTTTTATAGAAGTAATGTTTATTTACAACACTGTGCATGATTCAGACTTCTTCAGATGTATAGTATCAGTAGATGACTGTCTCTATAATTAAAACAACTATTTTAATTTTAAAAGTCAACTAATTTTTTGAGTACAAAAGTTATATTTTATATTGTTTTAGTTGCTCTTTGTACTCAGAATGAGTGTAAATGATATTTTCATGTGTATATTAGTTATATTTTTTAATAAAAATGCACTTGGGTCTGGTCTGTTCTTACCCATTTCCATAGGGAACTTAGCATTTTACAGTTCATTTTTTATGATATTTTATGTTAAAGATAACAGTTATTTTCATATATGATGATTGCATAGTTATTATCAATTTCATGTTTCATAACTTTATTTGTGAAAATAAATATTTAGTTAGAAGAAAGAAAAACATGGGGAATTTTCCTTCTTATATATAAAACAAAGGTATAAAATTGTATTAATAATTCCATTGTGTTTGAATTATTATATATAGAGATAGAATGATTAATGAAAAGGAAAAGGTAGCAAAGAAACCTTCATAAATGTGAGTGTATTAACTATATAAACCTTTAAAATATAAATCAAAATTCAATCATGCAATCCAATTAACAAAATTATACATTTTAAATAACTTACTAATTTTATTGTTTAAATACATTTTTGTTTCTTTTCTTTGAAATGGGTAATATCAAATAATCATCTTCTTGGTCTGTTTTCATGACTGAGTCAAGACAATTCAAATATTCCACAATATTACTAGTATAGAGAAATACATTCACATTTATGATCTAGTGGTGATTTCTTCAAGTAACTTCATCCTTAGGTTCACTGAATGGTTAAGTAACAGAAATATCCAATGGTTCCATTTTGTCTTCCAAGCAAATAACACAGAAACGATGTGTGATGGCCATATGAAGGAATATGGGGAATTTCACTATGAATGGGTTTCTACTGTTGGGATTTTCTGCCACAGCTGAGCTAGAACTCGTCCATGCTTCTCTGTTCTCAGTCTTATATGTGGTGGCTTTAACAGGAAATCTCCTCATTATCACTGCAACTTCCATGGACAGTAGCCTCCAGTCACCCATGTATTTCTTCCTGAAACATCTCTCCTTTCTGGATCTGTGCTACATTTCCGTGACTGTGCCAAGGTCCATTTACAACGCTTTCACACAGAGTGGCTACATTTCCCTGGGGGAATGCATAGTGCAGTGTTTTGCTTTCATTCTCTTTGCGGCTGCTGAGATGTCCATGCTCACAGTGATGTCCTACGACCGCTACGTGGCCATCTGCCTTCCACTGCGCTATGAAATCATCATGGATGTCCGCACCTGTGTTCACGGGGTGATAGGCGTCTGGATCAGTGCAGTCATTATTGGAACCATGCACACAGCTGGCACTTTCTCCATCCACTTTTGTGGTTCCCATATCATTCACCAGTTCTTCTGTGACATCCCCCAGCTCCTGAAACTCTCTTGTTCTAATGAGTATATGAAAGAGGTGGGGGTCTCTTGCTTTGTAGCGATTATGGTCTTCCTTTGTGTTTCCTTAATTGTAATGTCCTACATCCAGATATTCTCTACTGTGCTGAGGATGCCATCTGCTGAGGGCAGAGCTAAGGCCTTTTCCACTTGCCTTCCCCACCTCACTGTGGTCATTTTATTTATTTCAACAAGCTTCTTTGAGTTTCTCAAGCCACCTTCTGACTCTCCAAATGCACTGGACATTTTGCTCACTATTATGTACACAGTTGTGCCTCCAACACTCAACCCAATGATCTATAGCCTGAGAAATCAAGCCATAATGGCAGCATTAAGAAAGGTTTTTCAAATGAGAAAATCTGACCTCTTTTGTTGAGGACATTCTGTTCATTATTTTTGGGTGAGAAGTTCAAAATATATTGGGAAAACTCTTGGCTTAAGTAAATTGTAATGAGGGAAATTAAACAAGTTTATGAAACAATTAAGATTGAGGACAGCATAGCAATGATCACTAGATAGCTCTGGAAAAGCTGCACAAACTTTGATTTTTTTTTTATTTATTTTATTATATATTATATATATATATATTATATCATCCTCTTTTTTGTACAATGTATGCTTTCTCCTCTCAGGTGCAGTCCCTGTAAAAGTCCCACCACCAATTCACCTGTGACCATCACCATAGTTCATTGTGCTCTTCCCACATTTGTTTTGATATCTCTCCCTCCCCCTGCCCTGAAGAATGTCACTGATTTATAACTGTCTGTTGATTATGATTTTTAATTCATCATAATTTTTTCCTGATGACTTTTATGGTTTATCTACATTCCTCCTATAACTGGCTTCTTGATAGGACTTTATATAATTTGCAAGGGAAACATTTAAAGGACTTGGTGTGGGTTGTCTTGTTTATGTATTAGCTGATATTTTCTGTGATTTGAGAAAAGCAGGAAAAGTTGTTAATATTTATCCTGTTTAGAGCATGATCTACACAGAACTGGGAGTTTTAGCTTTTCCCTAATGCTTGAATTCTGTCTTTCTTTGAAGTTAGTGATTTGTCTAGAGGCAGCAATTTCCAAAATGCTGCTTTATCTCTAAGAACATTTTTCTTGGCACAATATATTCAGGACCAGACCAGTTTTCTCTTCACTCATGACTTGCATCCTTCAATTAGGAATAGGGAGTGGGAGTACCTAAATTATTAACTGTGGTTAACCAAGGGGCAACCAGGAATTTAGATCTAACTTGAGAAATGAGAATAGGGCATGTTGTCAAATCAGACTAACAACAGCTCTATGAAAATTACCTTCACAAATAGAGTAGATTGCTATCTCACCCCACAAAACCAGGTGTTAGAAAAACATTTCCATTATTTTAAAGAAGCTTATGTACTCTCTTCCCTGATCATTTCTGTCAGGAAAATGGAATACAGTAAATATGAGATTCTTTTCTCATTATTCCTGAATTACACTGGAGCTAGGATATCACAAGTTATCTCTGCATTGATGAGAAACACCAGACTTTCAGACCCACTGGCCGTGCAGAGCTCCACTGAGGCTCTATCAACTTTACAGCCTTGAAGAACAATACACTGATATCACTGCAATAATCTCTTCACCTCATTTCTTTGCCTCTTAAATTACATGGATTAATTACCACTCAAGTGTGATAAGTGTTTAAATAACACAATAATCTTTAACTTGCTCAGAAATACATATTCTTAAATGTTAAAATGTCTTAAGGAAATAATGGCAATATATATTTTTTAAGATTTATTTATTTATACAAGCACTGGGTACAGTCAGAAGCACAGGAGGGTGAGAGAACACACCAGAGCCAGAGCGGGGAGCAGAGCAGGCAGAAGGACCGAAATACACTGCTGAGGGGAGCAGTGGGTGGCAGGAGAGGACTGTGTGCCATGTGGGACCCTCCTCCGGTGGCCGGAGCAGCCGGGATCGAACTGGCTCTGCAGAGGCTGCGGGCACCTTCGCAACCCAGCGCTCAACCGCTGCGCCACCGGGAGACCCAATGGCAATATTATTTGCATTATTATATGCTAACAAAAATAATAGATATATTGGAAAATTGTTATGGATATATAATGGTAATGATCAGAACATAAAAATTAATGATGATTCATCATCTAATATCCCTAGAAAAGACAGAATCAGTGAACTGAAAGGCAAGTTTCAAATGCAAAATATGAAATTCTACCAAATAAGCTCATGGAACACAGTGATAAAACATCATGAAAAAGAGATTGAATCATAAATGTTAGAAAAGGAGAGTCTAACATGGTCTTATGAAAGTCCCTGAAAACCATTTCCATCTGTGTCTCCGTGCTCTAAGGCAAGAACAATAGACAATATTGAATTTTTCCACCAGAGTTAATAGAAATTTACTTGAAAAAATTCACTGATATATGTAAAATGATTTCAAAATCATAGTATCTTATTATAAATATAAAATAACAAAGAAAAAAATGTTAATAATCATTAAAATTTTACTGTTTTATTCTTTGCTTCATAATCCACTGTAAAATTATTTTTTGCAAAAGTTGTGAAGTAGACGTTTTTATTTCTTTCAGTCAAATGCTGTCTCATGGATTCTAAATCTTTAAATGGGAAATCATGTCCTCATCGAATTTCGGTGTCATCAATTAAGAAATTTTGTTTCCTAATGAATTTCACCTGTGTTTTGTTTAGCTCTAGAATATGAGTGTGGGTTTCTAATCTGTTGTATTGATATAGGGTTCATGTTTATAATATCAGCTGCTAATAACAACAATTTCACAGTACGTAGTATATTAAGACTCTTAACTTTTCCTACTCTGTTTTCCAGATTGTCTTTGGTTCCTGTAGGGTAAAGAAAATGTCAGGCTTTTCTGCCCTACAGCCATCAGGATAGATGATGGTTCCTTGTGGTCCTGAATGCATGCCTGATGGTGGGCACCTGGAATAGGGTATGGTCCTAGGTAGAGGGAATTCACCTGGGCTAAGACTGTGCTTTTAAGGGCGGCATCATGGGACACCAGCAGAAGCCGAGAAGCAGTAGAAGCCGAGCAGAAGCTGAAAGAAGCAGCTGAGAGAGCAGCAGAGAACGCTGGAGAGCCCAGATAGAGTGAGGATTTGCTGGGGCTGGGAGGACTACCAGCCTCCTGGCCCCCAGCACCCTTGCCTGCTGTGTACCAGGTAAATCCCAATAAAAGACCTGCATAAAACCACTGAGGACTCTGATTCCTCCTTTACCCAGTCTGCTGGATCAGAAAACCTGCACTGTGGTCCATTCCTGACTGTACAATTGGTGTAAGTTGGCAAGATGATCCATGTAGACGGACGGGTATTGGAGCCCTCTGAAGACTGGAGGGACTAAGGAATAACAGACTGTGTTTGCCTGTGACGATGCTGGAGGTGCCATGGCGGCACAGAAGGTGGACACCTTCTGGGAACTGTGGGACGAGACCTCAGCTGGAGGATGAGACGCCTGAAAGGACCAACCAGTGACCCCTGAGGCAGCAGAATCATCGGGGAAAGAGGACCATGATCCAGAGCTTGACAGTGCTGATGTAGGGAGAGGCTAATGGACTGATGGACTTGGACTGACAATCCCGCCAGAAGGTGGAGGACCTTGCAGGTTGATGTTTTGGGACCCTGGGGTAGAACAGTTTCGTTTGTACACCCCAGGAGATGGGAATCTGGGGGTGGCCAGTGGGTCTTGATGGCCAAAAACAGCCTGTATATGCCCAGCAGCTAGGCGGAGGAGAAAAGCCAACTGGGAAGGCAAAACCTGGTGTTGATGCTAAGTTGAGAAACTCGGAGTAGCTGCTAAGCTGCCTGGGTATGCTGAAGACCAGTGAGTCTCTTAAAATCATCTGTGGGTGATGCCCTGCTCATAGTCAAGTGAGGGTGAGGAGCTGAGGAACCCGTCCTTGGGAGATGGGTGGGGAACACGGCTTGGGGTGGAGCCCAAGCCAAATGTAGAGCTTGGATCCCTGACCCATGTGCTTGTGCAGTGGGTTGGCCTGAATGCAGGGGTCTGCGAGTCACATTGGTGACTATGAAGGCCGAATGTTGGAGTGACTGCAGACAGAAACCCTGAGGGTTGGCGATTACCCCCAACAGAATAGAATCGCCAATCCCAGAGTGAGTGCATCCTGGGGGTGGATCCTGTGTGTGGCCTGTAGCCGAGACTACACAGCCAGAGAAGGCCAGGAAGCCTGACGGCTCCTGGTGTGTTACAGTAGATGCCGTGAGTGGTTCCCTCCCTTGTATGAGCAGTGCCTTCGGCAGCAGATTTGGTGGATCATCTGCTGGTATCAATAATTGTCTTTTTTCACTAGGTTGGGGCTCTGCCTGGACTTATTTGTGTTTTGTTGTATTTTGTTGTTATGTTGTAATGTATTTGCTTTTGTGGGCCATGGCTGCATTGTTTATGTTTGCTAAGAAAATTGTATATATGAAGTCTATATGGCAGAAAACCCTGAGTGGGTGGACTGTAGAGTGAAGAAAATGTCAGAATTTTCTGCCATTAGGATAGATGATGGAACCCTGCGGTCCTGAATGCATGCCTGATGGCGGGCACCTGGAATACGGTGTGGGCATAGGTAGATGGATTCACCTGGGCTAAGACTGTGCTTTTAAGGGCGGCATCATGGGATGCCAGCAAAAGCCAAGAAGCAGTAGAAGTTGAGCAGAAGCCGAAAGAAGCAGCTGAGAGAGAAGCAGAGAACGCCGGAGAGCCCAGATAGAGTGAGGATTTGCTGGGGGCTGGGAGGACTGATAGCCTCCTGGCCCCCAGCTCCCTTGCCTGCTGTGTACAGGTAAATCCCAATAAAAGACCTGCATAAACCACTGAGGACTCTGATTCCTCCTTTACCCAGTCTGCTGGATCAGAAAACCTGCACTGTGGTCCATTCCTGACTCTACAATATCCCACAATAAAAGAATCAAACATCTTTTCCTGAGACAGTTGGCTATCTGTCATCTGCAGTGAGAGCCTATTCAGATCCTCTTTCCATTTTTAATAGAGCTGTTTCTTAATATTGAATTGTATGAGTTATTTTTTTTAGATTTTAATCCCTGATCTGATATAGCTTATAAAGACCTTCTCTTATTAATGGTCATCATTTTCATATATAGATGGTTTCCTTCACTGTGTAGAAGCTCTTTAGTTAGATGTAGTCCCCTTTGTTTATTTTGTGTTTGTTTCCCTTGATGTTGGAGTCCAATCCTCAGAGTCATCTCTAAGGCTGATCTCAATAAACGTATCGCTTCTGTTTTCTCCCATGTATTTTGTTGTTTCATGTCAATGAACTTATAGTCTGTATTTTTTTCCTCATGTTTTAGGTCATACCTTCAAGGTTTTAATCCACTTTCAATATGTTTATGTAATAGGGTGAAATTCCAGGTAACTGGGTATAATGATTAAATCAACTCAGCAAAAAAATACTCTGTAGGAACAACAAATGTAATTACAAGTTTTGGTCCCAGGGTATTGATTGCCCAGGAACACCAATACCCACAGCATCAGACACTCTGCTTGTGCCAAAGTGACATCATAGCCTAACCTCCAGGGGCCAAAGAAGGGTTGAAATGGACTTATTAATCTGTTAAGTTCAGAATTTTCTGAATGTGACCAAACTCCGAGATCAGGACTTTGAACTACATGTCAGCTGCCCACATTGACAGCTTCTTTTTCAGTTAAGGGAAGAAGTTCTTGAATATGGTATGGTGAGTTTCCTTAAGTTCTAAAAGATAAATTACTCAGAATTATGAAAAGCCTATAAATGACTGGTTTTTGGGTGGATGAGAGATGAGACTCTGATATTTAACTTGTAAAATAAGAAATATAATATGTGATCTATGATTATTTACATGAAAATTATGGATCTGGGAGAGAAACTTTCAAACTCCTTGCTTTCCAGAAACATTTAGTGGAGTGCAGTTCCCACCTCCCTAGCAATGCCTTTCATGATGTAATCATCTTAAAAATAATGCATTGTGAATGTGTGGTGGGATGACACTCTGATACTCCTTGTATTCATATTATTTGTTGACTCTTATGATTGCCAATTATAAGTGATAAGAGGTGCTTCCACATCAGAAATCACAGATAATTGTTCATTTATCATACAAACAAACTGTGGGAAAGAGTTAAACATATTAGTGAGAATAAAGTGACTACATATTCCATCCTCACAAAGTAAGGATCAAATGGAAATGATAAAGATTGAGAGATTATAAGTGACCAAACTTCTTTTGTAACATTAAAATAGCCTTATGATTTTTCCTAATCCTCAGGGAAAGTTCTGAAGTAGAGATTATTCAGAAAAATTCTGGAAAGGACATGTTAATGGCCAAATTTTTAGAAATGTAAGGAAAAAGACTTTCAAGGAGAATAGCTAGTAAAAATCAGTATTATGTACATCAATACATTGAACAAGAAATTTTATTATATTTTGAAAGCCTTTTATCCATATAAAGTTTAAAAATTAATGTTTAAAAGACCTACTAAACATAGAGCTTCCACAGGATCCAGCAATTCCACTCCTAGGTATTTACCCAAAGAACACAGAAACATCAATTCCAAAGAACACCTGCACCCCTATGTTTATAGCAGCACTGTTTACAATAGCTAAGCTTTGGAAACAGCCCAAATGCCCAAAAATAGATGACTGGATCAAGAAGATGTGGTACATATATACCATGGAATATCACTCAGCATTCAAAAAAATCACATGCAATTTGCAGCAACATGGATGACGCTGGAAGGGATCATGCTCAGTGAAATAAGCCAAAAAGAAAAGAAAAATCCCGGATGGTCTCACTCATAGCAGGGATCTAGAAAACTTAAATAAGGGACCAGGAAAATGAGTAACTATAAGAAAGTGAAAATCAAAATCAACAAAAACTATGAACCAGAGACACTTTTTGGGGGGTGGGGGGCGGGAGGGAGGGATTGGGTCAGAATGGGGGGATTGCAATTGTATGGGGAATATAAAAATAAAATTTATTAATTAAAAAAAAGTTAATATTCACAAAACACTATTATATAGTTAGATTTTGAGCGCCACCTTTGAAATAAGACAGATAATAACCTTTAAGAAGTAAAATTTTGAATCTGTATTGAATTGAGCACTTTCATAGAAGAAAAAAAAATCTTAAAGTCACAGCTCATGAGGAAAGAAAATTATCTTGATAGTAATACATAAAAACCAACAAAATAGACACTTGAAGCATCTTGTTTCCACTGCTTTCTCTTGTTATCAAAGACAGTTATGGTCACAGTATTTTAATTACTAGTTAGATATTTATATTCCATAATGTGACATTTCTTTATACACACACACATAGAAATTGGATCAATATATAAATTACATACATATATATATAATCTTAAAAATAATTGTGTAGTTCTTTTCCTGGCAGAAAAGACAAAGTTTCAAAGATGAAAACAAAAATGGTACATAATTCCACTATATGGCCACTGTATGAATTATTTACAATAGTTGATTTATATTAAATGAAGACCAATGAAAATACTTCTAGGTATATCAAGCAATATTTTAATGTAAGGAATGTACCATTTTTGTTGTGTTCCATAAAGGAAAATCATCAACTGTCTCCCAGATACACAGAAATAGAAGTTCTTGGAGCATCCAGAAACCTCACCTGGTAAGTTTCAGTTACAAGAGATGATGCCTGGATGAGTAAAGTTGTCACTAGATGTCTAGAATTGTCAGGTATGTCTTTAAAGTCTCTCTTCAATATTTTTAAATATAACATTGCTTGGTTTAATTTAACAGTATTTTCATATTTCTGAATAATACACACAAAGAACACACATACACCCAACACCCCCTATCCCACACATACATACATGGAACTAATTTTTAAGTAAGTTTTCCTTGGTGTTGCAAAGGACTCACTCATTATCTCTAAGTCTTTGCTATCAAAATATTATCTTGAAAAATCATTCAGTTATATTTTAAAATTTCTCAATGGTTTTGCTGTATCACTAATTTTAAATGGACATAGTTTTCAAAGAACATTATTAATGTGTGTGTATGGATAGAAAAAATTCAATATAAATGAACAATGTATATTCTATACCTCTAACAATAAAATTATATATTTAAATATCTTATTAATTATATTGTGTACATTCATTTCTACTTGTCTTGATTGAAATGAGCAAATCCAAAAATTAGAATCTTATTTACCCATATTTCCATAATGAATCAAAGCATTTAAAAATATCATGATAAGGGGCCTCCCTGGTGGTGCAGGGGGTTGAGCGCAGCACTGTGAGGTTGTCTGCAGCCTCTGCAGCGTGGGTTTGATCCCAGCCAGGCAGCGAGAAATCCACATGGCATGGCAGACCTCTCCTGTCTCTGCCGCTGCTCCCCTCAGCAGTGTATTTCGTCATTCTGCCTATTCTGTTTCCCGCTCTGTATCTGGTGAATCCTCTCACCCTCCTGCACATCTGACCTGTACCCCTGTTCTTGTATAACTAAATAAGTCTGAAAAAAAAATTCAAGAAACTTGTCGAGAAGGGCGGAGCAACATGGCGGCGAGGAGACGCTGCAAGTAAGATCTCCCATTAAAAAAGTTAATAGGGAGGAAAAGCAGCAGGTCCCAGTGAGAACTGGGACACGGAAGATTAACGGATGAATCCAGCAAACTACCCAAAGAAGAAAGTTGCCATAAAAGAGGACCAGAAGGGAGGAAAGCACAGAACCCTGCTCCCCTCCCCCACCCACAGAGTCGGCACTCTCCGACCAGCAGAGAGGAGGAAAACAACAAACTAAATGACCAACAAGAACAAACTACACAGCAAGCGGGACTGTGAGTGGAAAGGAACTATTGCAGCCACCACACCCCGTGAATGGGAGCTGTGGAGAACCCTGCAGGATTCACCGTGGTGGTGAGCAAAAGGGCTCCGGGCGCCATTAGAGAAGAACAAAGAGACTCTGGAGACGCGCACACAACCCCGGGCCAGCCAGTAAGCTTGCACGGAAAAGCAGCGCTTGGCGCTCTTGAAAAGCAAACACGGATCCAGATCTCAGCTGCCCAGGTCCACGCGCCTGCAACCTAGTCTTGCGGGGAGACGCGCGGAGGTCCTCACTGGGTGAAAAGTCCTCACTGAGTAAGCAGGAACCAGGCGCCCAGGCATGGGAGCTGGGTGCAAAAGGCGCCATTCCCGCGCCACTGAGCTGGTCTACAGCCCGTGTCCTGGACCTGAGGGCTTTGGAACTGAGACCCGGGGCACGAAATTCGGGGCGTGGGTTCTCCACAATGGTGGGGCACAAGGCAGACACAGGAACCCAAAGCCGTTGAGGTTTACCCTACCATTCCAGCTCTGCTCCCTGTCCCACGGGGTGGGGGGAGGCGAAAAACAGCCCCCAAGGACAATAGGAGAGATCACTGGTGCCACCTAGCGACCAGGAAAAAAAAGTCACTAACACCCCATAGAACAGGGAAATTTCTTAAGACTGTTTGAAAAGGGCAAAAGGCTCCCGGAGGAGACAGTGGCCAGCTGGGAAGTTAGCCCACGCCAGGCCCCTTCCGACCAGCAGTCTGAGCCCACAGAGAGAACAGGCACCCACGGCCAGGGCAGACCGGGAGCACAGAAGAGTGTGCCTGAGACTGGAAGCGCAGTGACTGAGTCCCGCGTCGCCTTTTTAGAACAGGGACATTTCTTCAGTAAAGACTGCCTGAAACCAGCAGAAGGCTCCCTCAGAAGCCAGAGATGGCTCCTGGAGGAGCCAGAGGGAGCGGAGAAGTTCACCAAAGATGCCGGCCAGTCCGAGCAACACAGTGTCCCAATGCATACGACAAATTAGAAAACAGACAGTAGGGAGTAGAAGAACAACACACAACCTAACAACTCCTCAGGAAAAAAGCACACAACAAAAAGAAAACCACCCTCCAGATTACAACGACAGTAACTTGGAAGAACTTCTGAGACTTCCAGAAAGGGAATTTAAAATTGCTGTGATTAAAAACTGACAGAAGTCATAAAGGAAAACAATGATATGAGAAAATAATCAACGATCAGAAGAATGAAATTGAGTCCGTAAAGAGGGAAGCAAAAGAAACGCAGGAGATCAAAGAATTAATGGAGGAACTAAAGAACTCTGGGAAAAGCAATGAAAGCAGAATAGATGAAATGTAAGAATGAATAAGTACTCTTGAAGACACAGAAATAAAAAGAACCAAAACAGAAAAGGAAAAGAAGTACAAAGGAAAAAGAATGAAGAAAGACTTCGGGAACTATCTGACTCCATGAGGAAAGGAAATATAAGAGTAATAGGAATTCCAGAAGGAGAGGAGAGAGATGTAGGAACAGAGAAAATATTCCAGGAGATAATTGAAGAGAACTTCCCAAATGTGAGAAGGAGCTGAAAATTGATATACAAGAAGCAAGAAGAACACCAAACTTCCACGACGAAAGGAAAAACACAGCAAGACACATAATAGTAAAGCTCCCAAGAATCCAGGACAAGGAAAAATAATGAAGCTAACAAGAGGGAAGAAACAGATAACATTCAAAGAAAAACAATCAGGCTGACATCAGACTTCTCTGAGAAACACTATGGGCAAGGAGAGAGTGGAGGGACAAGTCACAGACTCCAAGAAAACAGGTGCCAACCAAGAATACTCTATCCGCAAAGCTCTCCTTCCTCTGTGAAGAAAGAATAAGGACCTTCCCAGACAACAGAAACTCTGGAATTTCATTACGAATAAACCCCCACTCCAAAAAATACTATAAGGAATCCTAAAGCCAGAACCCAGAAGGACGAATAACAATGAAAGAAAGGCCAAAAAAATTAAAAGAATAAATAAATAAAATCAAAGAAAACAAACACAATGGCAAATACAGATGCTAACATATCAATATTAACTCTAAATGTAAATGGACTAAACTCTTCAATAAAAAGACACAGAGTTGCAGCCTGGATTAAGAAACAAAACCCAACCTTTTGCTGTCTCCAGGAAACACATTTAGCTACAAAAGGAAAAATAGATCAAAGTTAAAGATGGAAAACAATCCTACAAGCAAATGG
>NW_023602073.1:20513830-20543983 GCF_014898055.3 Talpa occidentalis
AAGATTTTTCCCTATGATAGATTTCATATTATGGAAACTGGGAGTTTTAGCTTTACTGATCTGTCCATAGGCAGTGGGATCTAAAATGCTTTTCCCTCAAGAGCATATTTCCTGGCCTCAGAATCTTCAGTCCGAGGCCCAGCTGCGTCTTAATTCTTGACTTGCACCCCCTAATTTTGGGACTGTCACAGTGTGGTTCTCAGGGAAAGGGGACGTTCCAGATTGCCTGTTGTTCCCCAGGTTGGGGGTGGGGCGCTGAGCAAGGAGTAGTAGAAGCTGGAGAGAAGACTGAGAGAAGCAAGAAAACGGATGAAGAAGGAGACCTGGAGGAGGCACATGGAGCAGAGAGACATGAAGAAGCTGCCCCTTCTTCTCAGCCTTGGGATTGTACCAGGGACTTGGGGACATGGAAGGAGACACTTAAAACAGTTGTGGTGAGAGACCTTTGGGAGGTTAACAATGTAGCGTTTATCTTGATTATGATTTTGCTCTTTTCCTTCCCGGCCCTTTCTGCCCCTTTTCTAGGGGTCCCATTGGGAAGGTGCTTTAGATTTGTGGCTAGCTTTTGGGACTCAGCAGCCTCACTTTGGGCCAACCCTATTTGGCTGGGCATTTACCACAAAAACTCGGGTGTTTTGTGTGAAAGCTATTTTATCCATTCTTTTCCTTCTCTTTATTTCATACTAATTGTATTAAAGTTGTTTCCATTAAAGGTCTTACACACTAGAATATGATTTGTTTTGATATGGTGAATGGCAGAAATTATTTAAAGTGGGCATGTTTGGGAGTTCTAGGATGTCTGTCACCCTGTTCAGTAATAGGATGAGGGAAAAGGGTACCCATTGATGTCAGTTTGGTCAATGAAACATAGCATAATCAGGCAAAAATAATTTAACAGACAAATGAGCATAGGGAAAGTTGTCATATGAGAAAGTTGTCAGAGTAGCTATCTAATAAAAGATAATCACAAAATCGCTCTGTAAACATTATTCCTTCCAATGCAATGGATTACAATCTAACACCATGAAAATGGGTGTGAAAAATTTCCATAATTTTAAAGACGTTAACATGATACCTTCAAGAATCATATGTGTCAGGATGACAGAAAATAATAAGCATGAGATTCTTTTCTCAGTTTGAGTTACACTGGAGTTGGAATATTATGTGATACCCATGAATTGATGAGAACAACCAGACTCGAGCGCCCATTAACTCTGGCTCCACTAAGGCTCTATGAACCTCACAGAACTCCTTGAGCAATATACTCAGGTCATTCTGGGAAAATCTTATACCATATTTTGCATCTAAAAATGCAAAGGCTTAATTGCCATGCATATGGGAGGAATCTTTAGACAACACAATAATATGTATATTATTAAAAGGATGTTATACTAACAGAAATACATATATTTGAAAAATAGGGGGAAAAGTACATAGGAGTATAATGTGCAGTGATTGGAATATAAAAAATCATGGATAGACTGATAACATAACACAAGGGAAGGCAGAAATAGTGAACTGAAATAAAAGTTTGCAAATGTAAAAATAAGATTTTCCACCAAATGAGCAAATGAAGCAGTGACAAAACATCATGAGAAAGTGATTCAATCATAAGTGACAGAAAAGAAGACTCTAACATTGACTTATAAAAGTTCCCAAACATCATTTGATATTTTTCCATATTTTGAAGTCATGTAAAGAGACATATTAGGACCTCCCCTGGTGGTGCAGCGGTTGAGAGGTGGGCTGAGAAGCTGCCCGCAGCCTCTGCAGCACTGGTTCAATCCCCTGCTGCTGGCAAGGGTCCCACATGGCATACAGACCTCTCCTGCCGTCTGCTGCTCCCCTCAGCAGTGTACTTCATCAGTCTGACTGTTCTGTTCCCCACTCTGGCTCTGGTGAATTCTCTCACCCTCCCGTGCTTCTGACTGTACCCAGTGCTTGTATAAATAAATAAATAAATATTTAAAAAAAAGAGATTAGTTTTAAAAAAAAGAGACAATATTTAAAAAAATAATTTTCTGGTTTTTTTTGCAGAATTTATGTAGATATAAATGTTTACGTTTGAGACACAAATATTCACTAATATATGTAAATGAATCCACAGGTACAATACTTATTGAAACTTTAAAATAACAAGTGAAAACATTAATGATTACAGTAAAAGTTTTACTATTTCATCCTTTGCTTTCAGTAATCTATTTAAAAATTATTTTTGCATAAAATAGAAGTTGTAGTTATTTTATATTTTCTAGGTTTTTATATTTGTTTTAATTTTTAATTCTTTATTCTTTCAAGCATTTTTTTATTTTTTATTTATATATATTTTACATCATTCTTCATTTTTGTACAGTGTACCTTTCTCCTTTCAGGTGTAGGTCCTATAAAATTCCCACCACCAATTCACCCATGCACCATCACCATAGTCCCTTGTGCTCTTCCCTCCCCTGTTTTGATCCCTCATCCTCCGGGCAGAATATCTCTGATTTACAGTTGCCTGTTAGTTTTGTATTTTTATATTATTATAATCTTTTTCCCCCTGATCCCTTACTGGGTTCCCTCATATTCCTCCTATAAGTGAAACCATCTGATACTTTTCTTTTTCCTTCTGGCTTTTTTCACTGAGCACAATCCCTTCCAGCTCCATGCATGTTCCTGCAAATGACATGAATTCGTTGTGTAAATATACCACAGCGTTTTGATCCATTCATCTGTTTTGGGGCATTTGCATTGTTTCCATATATTGGCTATTTTAATAGTGCTGCAATAAACATAGTAGTGCAGATTTCCTTTCAAATTAGTGTTTTTGTGTCCTTTGGGTAGTTGCCTAGCAGTGGAATCACTGGATCATCTTTAAATAAGTTATTTCCTCAATGACTCACAGTGCCATTGACTGAGATTTTTTTTTTTTTTTTTTTGCTGATGAATGTCACCTTTGTTATGTCAAATGATGATCTAGGTGTGGGAGGTGCTAATCTGTTCAATGGATGTGTGTGTGTTCATGCATGTAATATCAAACTCTGTATTACTGTAGTTTCACAGTATACTTGCTATGTATGAACTCTGTTTTCCAGTTCACATATTCTGGGCTTCTTTATTTCTTTTCTTAATATGTGAAAAGACCATCTAGTCCTGTTAATACTAACAATTCTTCAGATACGTGTTATCGCCTTGTAACTGGGTGGTCCCAGGAAATGGGGAGGTTCCATGTTTCCTGCCTCACTCAAAAGGAGGGTGGAGCTGAGCAAAGAGAGAAGAAGCTGCAGAGTAGACTGAGGAAGGAAGGAATCAGGATGGAGCAACAGATGGAGCCGAGAGACTCATGAAGAAACTACACTTGCCTTTGGTCGTGGACTGGGTGACACAGATGTGGGTGAGAGACCCGTGGGGAGGTTGAAATGATAGTTTTGTCTTGATTTTGATTTAACTCTTTTTTTTCCAGACTTGTCTGCTTGTTTCTGATCCTTTTCTGTGGGTCCCCACTGGAAGATGCTTTAGATTTGTGACAGGATTTGGGGTCCTTGTTCTGGGCCAATCCTGCTTGGGTGGACTTTTATCCATGAGGGGACAGGTAACTTTGGGTGCTTGATTTAGAAATTAGATTCTTTGCCTTTCCTGTATTGTTTCCTAATTGTATTAAATTTCCTTCCCATTAAAGTCTCATATGTTTTGTGTTGATGCGGCAGATGGCAGAACCTATTTAGAGCAGGCAGGTTTGCTGGGTCTAGGCTTCCCCTCTCCCTGTCCTGTAATTTCCTTATATGATTTTCTGAAGTCATTTAAATTTTGAAATTCTAAAATTTTTTACTTTTCCTAAATTTAATTTGTATGTCCTTCTTCGTGAGCTCAACAACTTACAAGTCTACACATTTTTATGTTGTATTTCTCAGACATATTTCTTTGTTGTTTTATGCCATCAGAAATCACGAGCTATTTCTCCCATTCCTTAAAAAAGAAGATTTTTCTTCAAATTAAGGAGCACAGATAAAAGTACTGAATGGTTGACTTAAAGACTTGAATACTATTTTTAGTTCAAAAATGTGTGACACATTGACAATTAGTTGAATTATTATGTTAAAATGATAGTTTATATATAGAAACCAATTTAGACCCATTTTGTGACATTAAAGGATTGGAGAAACTCATGTCTGAAATGATAGCCATAGATAAAGACTTGTTTTTAATAATGAAATGCATGCTTGTTAACTATTTGGTTTGGACTTAACCCTTAAGAAATGAGCTTATTTTCCTAGCAATTTTTATGTGATAGTTGTTAGAAAAGAAAGGAGGCCAAGATTACCACATAAAAATGAGCTTTATTGGAAGTCCAGTGAGGCGACGACTCTCTAGAGGCCAAGAGTTGAGCCCCTAAATGGGAAAGCATGTTTTTAGGGTCTGGCTACTGCTGGAACTTTTTCTGCCAGTGGGGATCTGCTGGAATTATTTTACTGACAGCGTTGAGGGTCTCTCCTGCTGCAGAGGGTGCGTTGTAATTTACTGCAGGTTGGAGGAGCAGGGGTCCTGTGTTGCTGTCAGCTAATGTCTAGTTTAGCTTATCCCTGGTATCTTGGATACTGGGGCAATGATGGGTTTCATGATAGACCTGTGTGTGCTCTCTTCAATACTAGTCAAACCATAGACCACACACATGATTCTGAAAAAATGGCTACGCGATTTCCCCATTCAAAGTGAAATTACATTGTTATTTGGTAGCATAAGATTAGGAGGACAGTGGTGATGGTGCACAGGTGCCTTGGGGAAGGAAATTCTATGGGGACTCAATCTGAGGGGGTGGAGGGAAGCAAATATTGTTTAAAAATAAAAAAAACATTAAAAAAATAATCTGAAAGCCAAAGGAAGTGAACTTTTCAGGTAACTCTGTTGATAGTCATACTAACCACTTATAAAATCAATACAATTTAGAATATTTTTCTTATATTCAGTGCCAAAGATTAAATTAAACTTGAGTTACTTGGTAATTTGTATCCGTATGCTCCGTGTGGCTTTATTTTTTAAAAAAGATTTATTTATTTATTTTCACAAGAACCAGGGTACAGGCCATATGCATGGGAGGGTGAGAGGATTCACCAGAGACAGAACAGGGAACAGAACAGGTAGACTGACAAAATATACTGCTGAGGGGAGCAGCAGGAGAGGCAGGAGTGGTCTGCTATACCACGTGGGACCCTCACAGGCCGGTCGGATCAAACCAGCACTGCAAAGACTGCGGACAGGACAGCTTCACAGCAAGGCACTTAACTGCCTGTGACACCAGGAGAGGCCCTGTGTGGATTTATTTTAATTCATGTTTTGCTATCACTGTATTAAATGAGAATATTTTCCAAAAAAAAAAAAAAGATTAGGCTGTACTTCACTGCTTCATTAGTAGTAATCCAATGGTATTTACCCCTTTTAGAAAAGGGCGATGTTTATTAGGAATTGCAAATATTATGTACTTAAAATTAAACTAATGAGGGCCTCCCCAGTGGCACAGGGGTTGAGCACTGGGCTGCGAAGCTGCCTGCAGCCTCTGCAGCAACAGTTCGATCCCAGCCACCAGTGAGGGTCCCACATGGCATGTAGACCTCTCCTGCTGTGCCCTCTGTTCCCCTCAGCAGTGTACTCATCAGTCTGCCTGTTTTAGTCCCCCCTCTGGCAAATTCTCTTACCCTCCTGTGCTTCTGACTGTACCCAGTGCTTGTATAAATAAATAAATAAATCTTTAAAAAAAATTAAACTAATGAATTGCTGAAACAATTAATAGTACTTAATTAATATTTTGGAGGTATTCATCTCTCAACATATGTCATAATATTTTTCAATAATTTTGCCCAATAAACACAAATAAGTTGAAATTCCATGTTACTAGGTATGACCATCAAGACAGTTCAGCAGAAAAAAGAAACTTTGTAGGAACTGTTGTGTCAGCAATGCCACACTGATAGAGAAATGGGAGTTGAGAGTAAGCTACACCATGTAGGATGCTGCTGAAGAACAAGATCCTGGCCTTTTTATTGATAAGATAATCATACAGTGTCAGTTGTAAGCTGAAGGAGGAAGAAAGGAAAAGGGGAAGGATGAAACTAGAAAATGTACTGTTATCTATGGTATCAAGGATTGTGAGTCTGCCCTCCAGGCGCCTCTTATCTGCTTGATGACTCGGCATTGTAATTGAGATAAAGCTGTAGATCCCCAGGCAGGGTTTCAACCACATCAACAAACTATTCCACTGTTCAGTTTCTGGGTCCCTTCTCTTGATATATGACAACCCCTGCACTGGGGTTCCAGAGCATACCTTGTGATGCATTGCCTTCCCAGAGTGATCAAGCTTTCTGCACTTGATTGATTTGAAAGGCACCTTGCAAAGTTGGTCTCTGAATAACTAATTGAGTGGGCAGTCCTGACCTAATAGGAATAAGGAGCTATAGGTAACAAAATGGTGGCCAAATAGGCCACTAAAGATTAGCAGATCAACAGGAACAATAAATATGACTCCAAGTTTTGACCCCAGGGTATTTAAAAGGAACATCAAATACCTGCTGCATTTACTAATTATTCTTTTTTTCCAATAAATTTCATTTTATATTCCCCATACAATTGCAGCCCCCTTATTCTGACCCCAAACCCTCCCCTCCCTGCTCCCCACCTCCCTCAGAGTGTCTCTAGTTCATAGTTATTTGTTGATTTTGATTTTCACTTTCTTATAGTTATTCATTTTCCTGGTCCCTTATTTAAGTTTTCTAGATCCCTGCTATGAGTGAGACCATAGGTATTTTCTTTTTCTTTCCAGCGTCATCCATGTTGCTGCAAATTGCATGTGATTATCTTTTTGAATGCTGAGTAATATTCCATGGTGTATATGTACCACATCTTCTTGATCCACTCATCTATTTTGGGCATTTGGGTTGTTTCCAAGCTTAGCTATTGTAAATAGTGCTGCTATAAACATAGAGATGCAGGTGCTCTTTGGAACTGATGTTTCTGTGTCCTTTGGGTAAATACCTAGGAGTGGAATTGCTGGATCATATGGAAGCTCTATGTTTAGTAGGTCAAGAAATCTCCACACAGCTCTCCATAGTGGTTGGACCAGTTTGCACTCCACCAACAGTGCAGGAGAGTTCCTTTTTCTCCACAACCTCCCCAACATTTGTTGTTGCTAGTTTTTTTTTTAATGTGCCATTCTCACTGGTGTAAGATGGTATCTCATGGTAGTTTTGATTTGCATTTCCCTGATTACAAGTGATGTTGAACATTTTTTTCATATGCCTGTTGGCCATTTGCATTTCCTCTTCAGAGAAGTTTCTTTTAGCTCTTCTGCCATTTTTTGACAGGATTATCTTCTTTGTTGTTGTTGAGTCTCATCAGCAGTTGTAGATTTTTGTGATCAGTTCTTTATCATTAGTGTTGTGTGTAAAATTGTTCTCCCAGTCTGTGGGGTTTCTCTTTGTTTTGGTTATAGTCCCTTTTGTTGTGCAGAAGCTCTTTAATTTGATGTATTCCCAGCTGTTTAACTTTGCCTTCACTATCACTGCTTTGGGTGATGTGTCTGTAAAGATGTCTTTGATATGCATATCACATAGTGTTTCGCCTATATTTCCTTCTATGTATTTTATAGTTTCAGGTCTTATGTCTAGTTATTCAATCCATTTTGAGTTGGATTTTGTGTATGGTGTATGGTGTTAGGTCAAGCTTCATTATTTTGCATGTAGAGACCCAGGTTTCCCAGCACCATTTTTGAACAAACTTTCTTTGCTCCAATGCATAGTCTTTGCTCCTTTGTCAAAGATTAGTTGACCATAAATCTGTGGGTTTATTTCTGGATTTTCTATTCAATTCCATTGGACTGTGTGTTTGTTCTTGTTCCAATACCACGCAGTTTTGATGATTATGGCTTTGTAGTATAGTTTGAAGTCTGGGAGTGTGATGCCTCCATTCCCTTCTTTTTTTTTTTTTTTCAGGAGAGCTTTGGCTATTCGGGGTTTTTGGTGATTCCATATGAATTTCTTCAATAATTGTTCTATTTCTTTGAAGAATGACATTGAAATTTTTATTGGAATAGCATTGAATCTGTATATTGCTTTTGGTAGGATGGCCATTTTAATAATGTTTATTCTTCCAATCCATGAGCAGGGGATGTCTTTCCATTTCCTTGTATCTTCGTCTGCTTCTGTTAAACAGTGTTTTATAGTTTTCTTTGTATAGGTCCTTTACCTCTTTTGTTAGATTTATTCCCAAGTATTTCATTTTTTTTGTTTTGATAATAAAAGGATATTTTTTTATTTCTTCTTCTTCAGATTTGTTGTTTGTGTATAGGAAGGCTACTGACTTTTGCATGTTGATTTTGTATCCTGCCACTTTACTGAACTGATTGGTGAGTTGAATGTTTTTCTGTGGAGTTTTTGGGGTTCTCTATGTATATTATCATATCATCTGCAAATAGTGATAGTTTGACTTCTTCTTTTCCTATTTGGATTCCTTGTATGTCTTTCTCTTTTCTTATTGCACTAGCTAGGACTTCCAGTATTATACTGAAAAGCAGTGGTGAGAGTGGACATCCTTGTCTTGTTCCAGATCTTAATGGAAATGCTTTCAGCTTTTCACCATTGAGAATGATACTGGCTATGGGCTTGTCATATATGGCCTTTAAGATGTTGAGGTATGTTCCTTGTATCCCGAGAATTTCAAGGGCTTTTATCATGAACATGTGTTGCACTTTGTCGAAAGATTTCTCAGCATCTATTGATATTATCATATGGTTTTTATATTTCTTTTTGTTGATGTGTTGGATAACGTTAATTGATTTTCGGATGTTGAACTATCCTTGTGTCCCTGGAATGAATCCTACTTGGTCGTGGTGACTTATCTTATGGATACATTGTTGGATTCTGATAGCTAAAATTTTATTGAGGATTTTTGCATCAGTGTTCATTAGGGAGATTGGTCTGTTGTTTTCTTTTTGTGTTGTCTTTGTTCAGTTTTGGTGTTAGTGTAATGTTGGCTTTATAGAACATGTTTGGTATTATCCCTTCCTTCTCAATTTTTTGGAAGAGTTTGTGAAGTATAGGCAGTAATTTGTCTCTGAATGTTTGGTAGAATTCATTAGTAAATCTATCAGGTCTTGGCTTTTGTTTTTGGGGAGGTTTTTGATTAACATTTCAATTTCACTGCTTGTAATTGGTCTGCTTAGGTGTTCTATTTCTTCTTTATCTAGCTTTGGGTGATTGTAGAGTTGTAGGAATTTGTTCATCTCCTCTAGATTGTTGAAGTTGTTTCCATATAACTGTTCATAGTAGTTACTGATTATTCTTTTGATTTCTGCTGTGTCCGTTGTGATTTCTCCTCTTTCATTTACGATCCTGTTTATTATTGCTTTCTCCCTTTTTTCCTTTGTGAGCCTGTCTAGGGTTTGTCTATTTTATTGATTTTTTTGAGGAACCAGCTCTTGGTTTCATTGATCTTTTGGATTTTTTTTTAAATTTTGATTTTATTTATTTGTGATTTGGTTTTTATTATTTCTTTTCTCCTACTGGTTTTGGGTTTTTTTGTTTGTTTGTTTGTTTGTTTGTTTCTTTGAGCTTTGAGATTAGGTTGTTTCTTTGAGTTCTTTCTTGTTTCTTGAGTTGAGCCTCTATTGCTATATATTTTCCTCTTATTACTGCTTTTGCTGTAATACCATACATTGAGGAAATTGGTGTCCTCCTTGTCATTCAATTCAAAGAATTTTTTAATTTCTTCTTTCATCTCCTCATTGGTCCAGATATCTTCCAGTAGTGTGGTTTTCAATCTCCATGAGGTAGGAGAGTTCCTTGCCTTCTTCTTCTTATGGCTTATTTCTAGTTTGATGCCTTCATGGTCAGAAAAGATGGTTGGTATGATTTTGATCTTGTTGTATCTGTTGATGTTTGTCTTGTGCCCCAGTATGTGATCGATCCTGGAAAATGATCCGTGTATGCTTGAGAAAAAAGTTTACTCCATTTTTGGGGGTTTAGTGTTCTATAGATGTCTGTTAAGCCCAAATGCTCTAGGTCCTTATTTAGAGCTTTAATTTCTTTACTTATTTTTTTTTTGTCTCGTTGATCTAGCCATTGTTGATAGTGGTGTGTTGAAATCTCCCACTAGGTGTGTGTTTCTCTGATGTCTGTTTTCAGAGATGACAATGTTATCTGATATATTTTGGTGCTCTTTTGTTTGGTGAGTATATTTAATGAGTGTCATTTCTTCTTGAAGGATTGTCTCCTTGATCATAATGTTGTGACCATTGGGGTCTCTTTTTATCTTTTTGAGTTTGAAATCTATTTTATCTGATATAAGTATAGCTGTTCTTGATTTCTTTTTTGGTCCATTTGCTTGTAGGATTGTTTTCCATCCTTTAACTTTGAGTCTATTTTTATCTTTTGTAGCTAAATGTGTTTCTGGAGACAGCAAAGTTTGGGTCCAACCTGCGACTCTGTGTTTTTTATTGAAGAGTTTCGTCCGTTTACATTTAGAGTTAATATTGATCTCTTAGAATGTGTATTTGCCATTTTGTTTGTCTTTCCTTTGATTTTATTTATTTATTCTTTTAATAACTTTTTTTGGCCTTCTTTCATTGTTATTCATTCCTCTAAGGTTCTGGCTTTAGGACTCCTTGTAGCATTTTTTGGAGTGGGGTTTAGTTTTAATGAAATTCCAGAGTTTCTGTTTGTCTGGGAAGGTCCTTATTCTTTCTTCATAGAGGAAGGAGAGCTTTGCAGGATAGAGCATTCTTGGTTGGCATCTGTTTTCTTGGAGTCTGTTGACTATGTTCCTCCACTCTCTCCTTGCCCGTAGTGTTTTCTTCGGAGGAGTCTGATGTCAGCCTGATTGGTTTCCTTTGAATGTTATCTCTTTCTTCCCTCTTGTCAGCTTCATTATTTTTCCTTGTCCTGGATTCTTGGGTGCTTTACTATTATGTTTCTTGCCATATTTTTCCTTTCATCATGGAAGTTTGGGGTTCTTCTTGCTTCTTGTATATCAATTTCCAGCTCCTTCTTCACGTTTGGGATGTTCTCTTCAATTATCTCCTTGAATATTTTCTCTGTTCCTACATCTCTCTCCTCTCCTTCTGGTATTCCTAACACTCTTTTATTTCCTTTCCTCATGGAGTCAGATAGTTCCTGAAGACTATTTTCAGTCTTTTTCCTTTGCACTTCTCTTTACTTTTCTGCTTTGGTTCTTTTTATTTCTATGTCTTCAAGAGTACTTATTCGTTCTTCCATTTCATCTATTCTGCTTTCATTGCTTTTCCCAGAGTTTTTAGTGCCTCCATTAATTCTTTGATCTCCTGCATTTCTTTTACTTCCCTCTTTAGGGACTCAATTTCATTCTTCTGATCATTGATTATTTTTCCCTTATCACTATTTTCCTTTATGACTTCTGTCAGTTTTTTAATCATGACAATTTTAAATTCTCTTTCTGGAAGGCTCAGAAGTTCTTCCAAGTTACTGTCATTGCAATCTTGGCGGTGGTTTTCTTTTTGTGGTGTGCATTTTTCCTGAGGAGTTGCTAGGTTGCATGTGGTTCTTCTACTCCCTGCTGTCTGTTTTCTAATTTGCCATATGCATTGGGACACTGTGTTGCTGGGACTGGCTGTCATCTTGGGTGAACTTCTCCGCTCCCCTCTGGCTCCTCCAGGAGCCATCTAAAATGCTGATTCAGGGACATGCTCCCCTGAGCGCCAGGTCTTCCCCGGCGGTGGGTTCCCGCTCACCCTCTGGACTGGGACTGCAGGCCAGAAGGGGCCTGGCATGGGTGAACTTCCTAGCTCACCTCTGGCTTCTCCGGGAGCCTTCTGCTGGTTTCTGGCTGTCTTTACTGAAGAAATGTCCCGGTTCTAAAATGGCTATGTGGGATGCACTCCCTGAGCACCTGGTCTGCCCCGGCGGTGTGTTCCCACTGCCACTCTGGGCTGGGACTGCAGGTCAGACGGGGCCTGGCATGGGTAAATTTCCCAGCTCAATTCTTGCTCCTCAGGGAGCCTTCTGCTGGTTCAGGCAGTCTTTACTGAAGAAATGTCCCTGTTCTAAAATAGCGATGTGGGACAAACTCCCTGTGCACCCGGTCTGCCCTAGAGGTGGGTTTCCGCTCCCCCGCTGGGCTGGGACTGCAGGCCAGAAGGGGCCTGGCGTGGGCGAACTTCGCAGCTCACCTCTGGCTCCTCAGGGAGCCTTCTGCTGGTTTCAAGCAGTCTTTACTGGAGAAATGTCCCTGTTCTAAAATGGTGATGCAGGATGCACTCCGTGCGCGCCCGGTCTGCCCTGGCAGTCTCAAGCAGTCTTTACTGAAGAAAGGTCCCTATTCTAAAATGGCGATTAGGAGACATGAATCATCTTCCACGTGCCCAGTCTGCCCCAGCCCTGGGTGCCCACACCCCTTGGGATCGGACTGCTGGCCAGAAGGGGCCTGGTGTGGGCAAACTTCACAGCTCACCTCTGACTCCTCCGGGAGCCTTCTGCTGGTTTCAAGCAGTCTTTACTGAAGAAAGGTCCCTATTCTATGGGGTGTTGGTGATTTTTTTTTCTGGTCGCTATGTGGCGCCAGAGATCTCTCCTAGTGTCCTTGGGAGCTATTTTTTCCACCCCTTGGGACAGGGAACAGAGTGGGAGTTGTGGGGAAAGACTCAGCGGCTTTGGGGTACTGTGTCTGCCTCGTGTCCCACCATTGTGGGGGACCCATGCCCCAAATTTTGTGCCCCGGGTCTCAGTTCCAAAGCCCTCAGGTCCGGGATGCGGGCTGTAGCCCAGTTCAGTGTTCGCAGAAATGGTGCCTTTTGCACCCTGCTCTCGTGTCCGGGCGCCTGGTTTCTGATTACTCAGTGAGGGATATTCACCTCAGTGAGGGGCCCCACACATCTCCCCACAAGCCTAGGTCACAGGCACAAGGACCTGGGTAGCTGCAGTCTGCATTTGCTTTTCAAGCACGCTGCTTTTCCACACAAGCTTACTGGCTGGCCTGGGGCTGTTTGTAGGTCTCCCGGAGTCTTTGTTTTTCTCTGATGGTGCCTGGAGCTGTTCGGTCACCTCCAGGGAATCCTGCAGGGTTCTCCACAGCTCCAGTTCATGGGGTGTGGTGGCTGAAATAGTTCCTTTCCACTCACAGTCCCACTTGATGCGTAGTTTTTTCTTGTTGGTTGTTTTACTTTTTTTTTTGTTTTTTCCTCCTTTCTTTTGGTCGGAGAGTGCCAATTTTGTGGGTGGGGGAGGGTAGCAGTGTTCTGAGCTTTCCTCCCATTTAGTCCTCTTTTATGGCAACTTTCATCTTCGGATATTTTTCTGGAGTCGTCCGTTTATCTTCCGTGTCCCAGTTCTCACTGGGACCTGCTGCTTTTCCTCCCTATTAACTTTTTTTTTTTATTTTTTAATGGGAGATCTTACTCGCAGTGTTTCCTCACCACCATGTTGATCCACTGCCTCTGAATTTTTTTTAAGATTTATTTATTTATTATTTATTGATTTATTGATATAAGCACTGGGTACAGTCAGAAGTGCGGTATGGTGAGAGAATTCACCAGAGCCAGAGCAGGGAACAGAACAGGCAGACTGATGAAATACACTGCTGAGGAGAGCAGCGGGCTTGGCAGGAGCGGTCTGTCGTGCTATGTGGGACCCTTGCCCGGCAGCCGGGATCAAACTGGCACTGCAGAGGCTGCAGGCAGCTTCGCAGTTCAGCGTTCACTGTTGCGCCACCAGGGAGGCCGAATTAAAGAAAACTCTGGAGTGCACTTGGGAATGGTCAGTATTTTCAGAATTCAAAGAATGTTCCTGAGAACAAAAATAACTGGTAAAGTAGTTAAATGTATCTTAATACATTTAGAAAAGACTTATGTTTTATAAACATTATATCTATGTGAACAGTAAACATTGTTTAAAAACATCAATATGACCTAAAACTGTGGTAAAAGTATTGAGTTTTTGAATTCCCCTTTGTTATAGCAGAGTGAATAACTTGGAGACAATAAAATAGTAAATTAAAGTTGTAAAACCAACCTAGTGTTCTGATCAACAATGAAAGAAGTGATTTCATTGAAGAAAACAATGTTACCATCATTATGTTCATAAATAGATACTCATAAAAATAGACAAAAAAATATTGAGGTTGTTTGTAAGAACCAGCAAGTTACATTCATGTCCCATCATCATATACTGTTTTTGTACTTGGTACCACAGACAGTTGTACAGCAGCATATTCAGTAATCTTAGAAAGTTATCTATAACCCAAATGTGACAAAATTGTTTTTGCACTCACACATACATACATAATTGAGTTAATATGCACAATTTTTTTCTTCAAAAGGAAGAAAAGTTATATAGTTTTAAAGATGCAAACAAATACTACATTTAATCCCTCTATTTGGCTCCTGTGCTTATTAATGTGATTGCAGATTTAAATTGATGGAAGACCAACCAAAATACTTTTGGGTAAGTAAGCAATATTTCCACATATATGGAACTGATTCTCTTTTTCTTGGGTTCCTTAACAGAAAATAAACAATTTTCTCCTATACACAGATATGGAAGTTTCTGGAGGTTCCAGATACCTCATACGCCATGTTGAGTGTGTCATCATATCTTTAGAAATGTCAGATGTCTTCTTAAAAGTGTCTCCTCCAATGTGGTCTAAATATAAAATAATGATTTAATTTAATGATAACACTCCAGAAGACACCCACACATATACACAATCACATGCAAACACAGACAATAAGGCTGAAACAATTTTCCAATAAGTTTCCTTGTGTATGCAAGCAACTCCCTCATTAGTCAAGTCTTTTCTATTAATCCAGACAATTTTCCAATTAAATTACATAAAACCCAACAGGATTTACAAACATCAATCACCCTCAGCTTCCAAATAAATTATTCTGGTGCATCCATGGAGGTTAGGCTGAAAAAACAAAATGCAGGATCATTTTCTTATGTGTTTCAGATCAGGCTAACAAATCAAACCAGTAATAAGGATAATCATTCCCTCACCATGCAGAAATTATTACTGTTGTTATGTATTGTATTTCCTTGTATTCTCTATTCTCTGCTTACTCCAACCTTGAGTATTTACACATATTGATAACATACAGTGCGTGTGTCTTCCTTCTATGTCATCCACATAGTGATCAGATCGTATTTCAGAAAAAAAATGTCATCATTATAATTTTCAAGACCACCAGAATATTATCATGAATATAACAACTCCAGTTCAATTTTAGAATTTGTCGATATTTTTTGTTACTGTGCTAATTTTAAATGAACCTAGTTTTCTTAACTAATTGCAAAAGAATATAATTAAAATGGTCTCTAGCTAAAAATTGCATTCTTTAGGTGGTAGATTGTTTCAAGTCTTCTGCTAATAATTTTCTCTTTTCCGGATGTGTGCACAATTTTGATTTTACTACATATATGGTTTAACTTTATATCTTTATTTTTATTAAGCAGATAACATATTTGTTTATTTTTAATTTTATTAGTTTCATTTAAGTAATGTTGATTTACAAAACGATATGTGATTTGGGCCTTGACTCAGACCTCCTCAGATGTATATACCAATAGATCAGTTTCTCTATAATTAATAGAGCTATTTTAATTTAAATGTTAACTAATTTTATGAGTACAAAAATTGTTTGCATAGTTGTTTTGTTTATGTACTCAGAATGAGTGTAAATTATATGTATATTGGTTATATTTCATATATATATTGTTTCTATTTATTTTTATAAAAATACACTTGGGCAGGTCTGTTCTTTTCCATTTTCATAGGAAATTAACATTTTACAGTAAACATTTTTATGATATTTTACGCTAATGATAATGGTTATTTCATATATGACTATTGCATAGGTATTATCAGCTTGATTTTCATAACATTATTTATTGAGAAAATATTTAGTCAGATGAAGAAACACTAGGAATGTATCCTCTCACATAAAAAAAAAATATAAAATTGCAACCACAAATGCATTGTGGTTGCAATAGTATAAAAAGAGATAGAAGATTAATAAAAAGGAAAAGGTAGATAAGAAACTTCATAAATGTGAATGTATTAAGTATATAAAACTTTTAAATATAAATAAAAATTAATGCCATACAGCATTATAACAATATTATGCATTTAACAATGTATTTTAGGGCATTCATGGCAGTCTATGGGTTAAGTCTCTGCACTATCACCAAAATGGCCTGAGTTGGATCCCTGACCAGGGTGCTGAGCCACATGGCACAACAGACCTCTCCTGTCTCAGCTGCTGCTCCCCTCAGCAGTGTATTTCTGTAGATCCACCATTCTGTTCCCCATTCTGTCTCCGGTGATACTCTCACCACCACACCTCTGGCCTCCACCCAGTTCTTCTATGATAAATAAATACATAAATAAATGTTCAAATATATGTTATTAATTCTATTATATACATTTGGGTTTCTTTTCACTGAAATGCTCAATAATCACATAATCATCTCCCTAGCCTATGTTTTCATGACTGAGTCAAGTAAAATAAAATGCTCCACATGATTGTTAGTATTGAGAAATACTTTCATATTAATAATGATTTCTTCAAATAACTTCATCCTTTCCTTCACTGAAAGGTTATATAATAATAATTTTTGAATGGTTCCATTTTGTCTTATAGACAACATAACACAGAAATGATGTGTGATGGCTATATGAAGGAATATGGGGAATTTCACTATGAGTGGGTTTCTACTGTTGGGATTTTCTGCCACAGCTGAGCTAGAACTCGTCCATGCTTCTCTGTTCTTAGTCTTCTACATGGTGGTGGTAACTGGAAATATCCTCATTATCACAGCAACTTCCATAGACAATAGTCTCCAGTCACCCATGTATTTCTTCCTGAAACATCTCTCCTTCCTGGATCTGTGCTATATTTCTGTGACTTTGCCAAGGTCCATTCACAACTGTTTCATGCACAGAGGCTACATTTCCCTAGGGAAATGCATAGTGCAGTGTTTTGCTTTCACTCTCTTTGCAGCTGCTGAGATGTCCATGCTCACAGTGATGTCTTATGACTACTACGTGGCCATCTGCCTTCCACTGCACTATGAAATCATCATGGATGCCAGCACATGTGTTCACGGAGTGACAGGCATCTGGATCAGTGGGTCATCTCTGGAGCCATGTACACAGCTGGCATTTTCTCCGTGCATTTCTGTGGTTCCCATACCATTCACCAGTTCTCCTGTGACATCCCCCAACTCCTGAAACTCTCTTGTTCTAATGAGTAACATCAGTGAGGTTGGGGTCAGTGTCTTCCTAGCTGCTATGGCCTTTCTTTGTGTCATCTTTACTGGAGTGTCCTACACACAGATATTCTCTACTGTGCTGAGGATGCCATCTGCTGAGGGCAGAGCTAGGGCCTTTTCCACTTGCCTTTCCCACCTCGCTGTGGTCATTTTTTTCATTTCAACAAGCTTCTTTGAGTTTCTCAAGCCACCTTCTGACTCTCCAAGTGCACTGGACATTTTGCTAACTACTTATGTACACAGTTGTGTCCCCAACACTCAACCCAATGATCTACAGCCTGCAAAATCAAGCCATAAAGTCAGCTCTGAGAAAGTTTTCCAAAGAAGAAAAGACTGACTCTTTTGTTGTGGCCCATTGTTAATTCTTAGTTGGGAGACAAGTTCACAATATGTTGGGAAAACTGTTGGGTTAAATAAATCGAAGTGAGTGAAAATTAAATGAGTTTATGAAAGAATCATGGCTGTGGACTCAAGCCTGGGAACAACCTACAGATAATTCGGAAAAGCTGCCCAAGCTTTGTGCTCTTGGATGAAGATATTCTCTAATTTCCAGGGGAATAAGGCAAGGATCTGGGGAAATGTCTAGTTGTTGTTGTCTGTGCATTGATTAAAAAAAAAGATGAGAGTGTCATCTACCCAGAATTTGGAGAGTTAGCTCTTCCATAAACCTTGATATCTTCTATTTTGAAGTTACTAATTTGCCCAGAGAAAGCAGTTTCCAAAATGCTGTTTTATCTCAAAGTACATTTCTCCTGGACATAATATATTTAGGTCCAGACCAGTTAATTTTCACTCATGACTGTGTCCTTTAGTTAGGAATAGAGGAGGGGGGGGCCCAAACTGATACCCAAATTGTGGTGAGCCAAACAGGCAACCAGAAATTTACCGGTAAATGAGAAACTAGCACATTGACTGTCATATCAGTCATTCAGTAGCACTATGAAAATTACTTTCGTAAACAGTGTAGATTAATATGTCGCCACAAAACTAGGTGTGAGAAAAAGTTCCATAATTTTAAAGAAGCCAGTGTAGTCTCTTCCCTGATGATTTCTGTCAGGATGATGGCAAACGGTAACATGAGGTTCTTTCTCATTTTCACTATTCCCCTAGGAGTTGGGATATCATATGGTGCCTGTGAACTCAGTAGAACTACCTGACTCTCAGCACCTATTGACCAGGTAGCACCCCACTAAGGCTCTATCTACTTAGGGCCTCCCGGAGCAATACACAGGGGTCACTCTGCAACTCTCTCTATACCACTTCGTTGTCTCTGAAGATACATGGATTACTTGACACTCAAGTGAGAGAAATATTAAATCACACAATAATCTTTAAGTTGCTCAGAAATACATATTCTTAAATGTTAAAATCACTTATGGAAATAATGGCAAATTAATGGCTTTATTGTATACTAACAAAAGGAATAGTGATGTTTAAAGATAGGTAAATAAACTTATGGATGTATAGTGAGCAGTGATCAGAACTTCGAAATCAATGGATGTATAATCATCTCATATCTCAAATAAAGACATAATTAATGAACTGAAAGACAAATTTTAAATGTGATAATATGAAATTCTGCCAAATAAACTCAGAAACAGGGGAGAAAACAGCATGAAAAAGAGATTGAATCATAAATGATAGAAAAGGAGAGTCTATCAGGCTTATAAAAGTTCCCAAACACCATTTCATCTATGTTTCCACTTTAAAGGTAAAGATAACAGACAATATTGAAAAGATTTTTCTATTTTTTCCAAAATTAATAGAAATTTAAAAATTTGTCTTGAGAAACAAAATTTTTGATATATGTAAAATGAATTCAAAAGCATGGTATCTTACTGAACATTTGAAATAACATACCAAACAATAATTATCATTAAAATTTTACTTCTTTATTCTTTATTTCAACAATCCATTGTATAATTAATTTTGCAAGCTGTGAAGTAGTTTTGATTCCTTTTATTCAAATGGTATATGATGGATTCTGTATCTTTATTTATTTATTTATTGTAATTTTATATATTTTTACATCATTTTTCATTTTTGCACAATGTATGCATTTTCATATTGGTGATAGTCCCTTACAATCCCACCCCCTTATTTTGACCATAATCCTTCCTACCTCCCCATCCCATAGTATGTCTCTGCTTTATAGTTGCTTGTTTATTTTGATTTTTACTTTATTATAATTAGTCTTTTTCCTGGTCCTTTATTTAGGTTTTCTAAATTCCTGCTATTAATGAGAGCATCCACTATTTTTTCTTTTACTTTCTGGCTTTTTTTGCTGAGCATGATCCTTTCCAGCTCCATCCATGTTGCTGCAAATTGCATGAGTTTATCTTTTTGATTGCTGAGTAATGTTCATTGTGCATGTGGACCACAACTTCTTGATCCAGTCATCTATTTTTGGGCATTTGGGTTGTTTCCAAAGCTTAGCTATTGTAAACAGTGCTGCTATAAACAAGGGTGCAGGTGCTCTTTGGATTAATGTTTCTGTGTCCTTTGGGCAAATACCTAGGAGTAGAATTGCTGGATCATATGGAAAAGGAATCTCCACACAGCTTTCCATAGTGGTTGGACCATTTTGCACTCCACCAGCAGTGTGGGAGTGTTCCTTTTTCTCCACATCCTAGCCAACATTTGTTGTAGCTACTTTTTTTTTCCCACACAACACTAATAATAAAGGACTGATCACAAAAATCTACAAAGAGCTAAAGAGACTCACAAAAACAAAGTAAATAATCCAGTCAAAAAATTGGCAGAAAAGCTGAAAAAGAACTTCTCCAAGAGGAAGTGCAAATGGCCAACAGGCATATGAAAAAAATTTCAGCATCACTTGTAATCAGGGAAATACAAATAAAAACTACAATGAGATACCATCTTACAGCAGTGAGAATGGCACATTTTAAAATATTAATTTTTTTGTCTTGCAAAACAAATATTTGCTGATATATGTAAAATGAATTCAAAAGCATGGTATCTTATTGAAAATATAATATAACAAAGACAAAACATTTATAATTTTTGCTAAAATTTTACCGTTTTATTCTTTATTTCAACAGTCCATTGTAAAATTAGTTTTGCAAAAGTTGTGAGGTAGAAATTTTGGTTTCTTTTATTCAAATGATAACTGGTGGATTCTGTGTCTTTCAATGAGAAATCTTGTCCTCAGAATTTCAGTGCCATTAATTGAGAAATATTGTTTTCTGATGAATTTCACCTGTGCTTTTGTTAAATGATGGTATAAGTGTGTGAGTTTCTAGTCTGTTCTATTGATATATAGGTTCATGCTTATAATATCAAACTCTGTTAAGAAGTAGTTTCACAGTCCTTACTATATTAAGGACTCGAAGTTTTTCAGCTCTTTTCTTCCAGATTGCTATGCTTCTCTAGAGTCTTTCAATATCCTTACAAGCTTTAGAATCCCCAATGGCAAAATATTAAATTTATATATTAAGCAGGAAAAGAAATAATATCTTCTAATCCATGACCAGAATATATTTATATTTTTACTTATGTCTTTAGGAATACTTTTCTCCTTTATATACAGTTTTTTACTGTAATGGTTTTTAAATTTTTTTTAAATCAAATCCAATTTCTTTTTAAAATGACTTAAGTATTTATTTATGCATACAAGAAGTGGGGTACAGGCCAGAGGTGTGGGGTGAGAGGATTTATCAGAGACAGAGTGGGGAGCAGAACAGGCAGATTGATTGAAATATACCCCTGAAGGGAGCAGCAGGTGAAACAGAGAGTTTGCTGCACCATGGGGTTCAGGTCCCTGGCTAGCAAGGGATCAAACTCATTCTGCCATGGCTGCAGATAGCTTCATAGATCTGCAACTTAACCCCTTGTGCCACCAGGGAGGCCCCTCAAATCCATTCTCTAAATGGATACCACATGTCATTATAATATCATTATTTCAAGTGTGCATGATTAAAAATCAACTTGTGTATATATTACATCAAGTTCAACACTAAAGCTCCATATAATTGACATATTTTACCTGCGTCATCCCCTCCTATTCTCCCTTTCCCTTTGGAAAGCACTAGTTGTTCAAAAGTTTTTTTTTTTTTTTGTTAGTTCATCTCTTTGTTTTCTAACTATAGAGCACATGAGCAAAATCATATGTTGTTCTTCTTTGACTCATTCCACTAAACATAATAATCAAAGGCTCATCAAGGTTGTGACAAATGGCAGATTTTCAGCCATTTTAAATCTGTAATAATCTATTGTGTGCATGTGCCACATCATTCTTTGTTGTCATTTTTTTTCCTTTTGGCTAACTCTGTCTTTGCTTTTATTATTTATATATATTTTACATCATTGTTCATTTATTTTTTTATTTATTTCAACAGTCCATGTAAAATTTGCTTTCCTTTCTCAGGTGTAGTCTTTATAGAATTTCCACCACCATTTCACCTGTGCACCAACACCATAGTCCCTTATGCTGTTCCCTCCCTCCTTTTGATCCCTTCCTCACCCCTTCTCTGCAGAATATCTGTTTTACAGTTGCCTGCTGATTTTGATAGGCACTTGTGTTGTTTCTACCTCTTTGTTGTGTAAATACGAATCTCTATTTTAAAATACTGGTTTCACATTCTTTAAATGATAACCAAGAGTGGAATGTCTGGATCATATAGTAGATCTATTTTTAAATTTTTGAGAAATCTGCATCTTGTTCTACAAGTAGTTGCATTAATATACCAGTGTATGATGATTCCCATCTCTCCTCCTCTTCTCCAGCACCTGTGCCTTCTTGTCTTCTGGATAATGGCCTCTCACAAGCTTGAGATGAGATGTGATTGTGGCTTTGATGTACAAATCCTACAGTAAAATAATTGAACATCTTTTCATGAGACAGTTGGCTATCTGTTACCTACAGTGAGCGCCTATTCAGATTTTCTGGCCATTTTTAATTGGGCTGTTTGTTTTTTTCATTTTAAATTTTATGAACTGATTATATTTTTTAGATATTAATCCCCTATCTGATATACAGTTGTAAATATATTCTCCTATTAGTAGGTCATCTTTTACTTCTAATGATGGTTTCCATCACTGTGCAGAAGGTCTTTAGTTTGATGCAGTCCTTGTTGATTTTGTTGATTTTGTGTTTGTTCCTTGATGTTAGAGTCCAATCCCTAGAGTCATATCTAAGCTGATGGCAGTAAACCTATTGCTTCTGTTTAATTTTTTTAAAATATTTTATTTATTTATACAAGAACTGGGGTACAGGTCAGAGGCACTGGAGGATAAGAGAATTCACCAGAAACAGAGCGGGGAGCAGAACAGGCAGATGGACCGATGACACTGATGAGAGGAACAGCGGATGAGGTAGGAGATATCTGCCCACCATGTGGGTTTCTCCCTGGCTGGGCTGGGAATAGAACTAGCGCTGCAGAGGCTGAGGACAGCTTCACAGCTTGCGCTCAACCGCTGCGCCACCGGGGAGGCCCTATTGCTTCTGTTTAATCCCAAGTAATTTTATGGTCTCAAGTTTTCACTAAAGAAAATATCAATGAATTTATAGTCTATGCTTCTTTCCTCATGTTTTAGGTCATACCTTCAAGGTTTTAATCCACTTTCAATATGTTTTTGTAATAAGGTGCAATTCCAGGTAACTGGGTGCAATCATTACATCAACTCAACAGAGAAATACTCTGTAGGAACAAATAATGTAATTACAAATTTTGGTCCCAGGGTGTTGCCCAGGAATACCAATACCACAGCACCAAAGACCCTGCTTGTGCCAAAGTGACTTCATAGTCTAACCTCCAGAGGCCAAAGAAGGGTTGAAATGAAGTTATTTTCTCTCAAGTTCAGATAATTCTGAATGTAACTGAACTCAAGAGATCAAGACTTTGAGCTAAATGTCAGCTACCCACACTGACAGCTTCTCCTTCAGTTGCAGAGAGAAGTTCTTGATTATGCTGTGGTGAGTTTCCTTAGGTTCTAAAAAGATAGATTACACTAAAAAATGAAAAGCACTCAAATTACTGGTTTTGAGTGAATGAGAGATGAGCCTCTGATATTTAACCTGTAAAATATGAAATATCATGTGTAATCTATGATTATTTACTTGGAAATTATGATCTGGGAGAGAACATTGTAAACTCTTTCCTTTCCAGAAACATTTTATAGAGTGCAGTTCCCACCTCCCTAGTCATGCCCTTCATTACATAACCATATTAGAAGTATGCAGTGTGAATGTGTGATGTGATAACACTCTGATACTCCTTGTATTCACATTATTCACTGAGTCTTATAATTGCTACATATAAATGATAGGAGGTGCTTGCAGTCAGAAATCACAGATAAATTGTTCAAATATGGTACAAAAATGAAAAATGGGAGGGATTTAAACATATTGATGAGAATAAAGTCACTACATATTCCAATTTTCACAGTCTAAAGATCAAAAAGAAATCTTTTAGATTGAAAGATTATGACTTAAAATTCCTTCAAAGCATTATTGTAGCCTGCTGATCTAATTCTCAGTGAAAGTTGTGAAGTAGAGAAAACCAAATGGTTGGAAATTAGAACATGGCGGCGAGGAACGCTGCGAGTAAGATTTCCCATTAAAAAAAGTTAATAGGGAGGAAAAGCGCAGGTCCCAGTGAGAAACTGGGACACGGAAGATAAACGGACGACTCCAGCAAACTGCCCGAAGAAGAAAGTTGCCAATAAAAGAGGACGAGAAGGGAGGAAGCGCAAAAAACCCTGCTCCCCTCCCCCGCCCACAGAGGCGGCACTCTCCGACGGGCAGAGAGGAGGAAACAACAAACCAAAACGGCCAACAAGAAAAACGGACCAGCAAGCGGGACTGTGAGTGGAAAGGAACTATTGCAGCACACCACAACCCCGTGAACGGGAGCTGAAGGCGAACCCTGCAGGATCCGCCACGGAGGTGAGCTCAGGCGCCATTAAGAGAGCCCCGCCCCCCAGGAGGAGACCAGCACCAGCACACAGCCCCGGGCCGCCCGGTAAGCTTTGTGCGGAAAGTGGTGCGGATCCAGACCGGATCGCACTGCCCAGGTCCCGGCGCCTGCGACCTAGGCTTGCGGGAGACGGCGGAGGCCCTCCTGAGTGAGCAGGACACCAAAGGCGCCCAGGCAGGGGAGCGGGATTCAAAAAGGCGCCATTCCCGCGCCACTGATCTGGGCTTTCACCCTGGTCCTGGAACTGAGGGCTTTGGAACTGAGACCCGGGGCACGAAATTAGGGGCGTGGTTCCCACGACGGTGGGGCACAAGGCAGACACAGCACCCCAAAGCCATTGAGGTGTACCCTACCATCCCCGTCTGCTCCCTGTCCCACGGGTGGAAAATCAGCTCCCACAAGGGCTCTAGGAGAGATCTCTGGCGCCACCTAGCGACTTGACCCAGCACAGGCTACTGAAGGAGCTAGTGGCCAGCTGGGGAGTTAGCCCACACCTGGCTCCTTCCGAAAAGTAGTCTGAGCCCACAGGGAGAGCGAGCACCCACAGCCGGGGCAGACCAGGCGCGCAGAAGAGTGTGCCTGAGACCAGACGCGCAGGGAGTGTGTCCCACATCACCATTTTAGAACAGGGACATTTCTTCAGTAAAGACTACCTGCAGAAGGCTTCCTCAGGAGCCAGAGGTGAGCGGGGAAGTTCGCCCACGCCAGACCCCCTCTGGCCTGCAGTCCAAGCCCAGAGGGGAGCAGGAACCCACCGCCGGGGCAGACCAGGCGCACAGGGGAGTGTTCCCCACATCGGCATTTTAGACAGGGACCTTTCTCCATTAAAGGCTGCTTGAAACTGACAGATGACTCCTGAAGAAACCAGAGGGGACAGAGAAGCCCACCCAAGATGCCGGCAGTCCCAACAACACAGTGTCCCAACGCATACGGCAAATTAAGAAAACAGACAGTAGGGAGGAGAAGAACCACACGCAACCTAGCAAATCTCCAGAGAAAAAACACCACAAAAAGAAAGCCAGCCCCCAGATTGCAACGACAATAACTTGGAAGAAATTTCTGAGCCTTCCAGAAAGAGAATTTAAAATTGCCGTGATTAAAAAAACTGACAGAAGTCATAAAGGAAAACAATGATAAGGGAAAAATAATCAACGATCAGAAGAATGCATTGAGTCCCTAAGAGAGGGAACAAGTCAGAAGAAAGAAATTGAGTCCCTAAAGAGGGAAAGTAAAAGAAATGCAGGAGATCAAAGAATTAATGGAAGAACTAAAGAATCTGGGAAAAAGCAATGAAAGCAGAATAGATGAAATGGAAGAACGAATAAGTACTCTTGAAGACACAGAAATAAAAAAAGAACCAAAACAGAAAAGGAAAGAGAAGTACGAAGGAAAAAAGAACGAAGAAGACTTCGGGAACTATCTGACTCCATGAGGAAAGGAAATATAAGAGTTATAGGAATACCAGAAGGAGAGGAGAGAGATGTAGGAACAGAGAAAATATTCAAAGAGATAATTGAAGAGAACTTCCCAAATGTGAAGAAGGAAGCTGAAAATTGATATACAAGAAGCAAGAAGAACACCAAAACTTCCACGACGAAAGGAAAAATACAGCAAGACACATAATAGTAAAGCTCCCCAGAATCCAGGACAAGGAAAAAATAATGAAGCTGGCAAGAGGGAAGAAACAGATAACATTCAAAGGAAAAGCCAATCAGGCTGACATCAGACTTCTCCGAAGAAACACTACGGGCAAGGAGAGAGTGGAGGGACATAGTCAACAGACTCCAAGAAAACAGATGCCACCAAGAATACTCTATCCCGCAAAGCTCTCCTTCCTCTTTGAAGAAAGAATATGGACCTTCCCAGACAAACAGAAACTCCGGAATTTCATTGCAACTAAACCCCCACTCCAAAAAATACTACAAGGAGTCCTAAAGCCAGAACCTCAGAGGGGACGAATAACAATGAAAGAAGGCCAAAAAAAAAAAAAAAGTTATTAAAAGAATAAATAAATAAAATCAAAGGAAAGACAAACACAATGGCAAATACAGATGTTAACATATCAATATTAACTCTAAATGTAAATGGACTAAACTCTTCAATAAAAAGACACAGAGTGGCAGCCTGGATTAAGAAACAAAACCCAACCTTTTGCTGTCTCCAGGAAACACATTTAGCTACAAAAGATAAAAATAGGCTCAAAGTTAAAGGATGGAAAACAATCCTACAAGCAAATGGACCAAAAAAGAAAGCAGGAACAGCTATACTTATATCAGATAAAACAGATTTCAAACTCAAAAAGATAAAAGAGACCCCAATGGTCACTACATTATGATCAAGGGGACAATACTTCAAGAAGAAATAACACTCATTAAACATATACTCACCAAACGAAGGAGCACCAAATATATCAGACAACTGTTGTCCTCTCTGAAAACAGACATCAGAGAAAACACATACGTAGTGGGAGACTTCAACACACCACTATCAACAATGGATAGATCAACAAGACAAAAAAATAAGTAAAGAAAAACCAAAGCTCTAAATAAGGACCTAGAGCAATTGGGCTTAACAGACATCTATAGAACACTAAACCCCAAAAAAACGGAGTACACATTTTTCTCAGCGCACACGGATCATTCTCCAGGATCGATCACATACTGGGGCACAAGACAAACATCAACAGATACACCAAGATTGAAATCATATCAACCATCTTTTCTGACCATGAAGGCATCAAACTAGAAATAACCATAAAAAGAAGGCAAGGAACTTTCCTACCTCATGGAGATTAAAAACCACACTACTGGAAGACCATTGGACTAATAGGAGATCAAAGAAGAAATTAAAAATTTTTTGAATTGAACGACAAGGAGGAACACATATCCTAAATGTATGGGATGCAGCAAAAGCAGTAATAAGAGGAAAATATATAGCAATAGAAGCTCACATCAAGAAACAAGAAAGAACTCAAAGAAACAACCTAATCTCGAAGCTCAAAGATCTAGAAAAAGAACAACAAAAAAACCCCAAAACCAGTAGAAGAAAAGAAAAATAATAAAAACAAAGCAAAATAAATGAAATTGAAACTAAAAAACAATCCAAAAGATCAATGAAACAAGAGCTGGTTTTTTGAAAAAATCAATAAAAATAGACAAACCCCTAGCCAGGCTCACAAAGGAAAAAAGGGAGAAAGCACAAATAACAGGATCATCAATGAAAGAGGAGAAATCACAACGGACACAGCAGAAATCAAAAGAAATAATCAGTAACTACTATGAACAGTTATATGGAAACAAGTTTAACAATCTAGAGGAGATGGACAAATTCCTACAACTCTACAATCACCAAAGCTAGATAAAGAAGAAATAGAACACCTAAACAGACCAATTACAATAGCGAAATTGAAATGGTAATCAAAACCTCCCCAAAAACAAAAGCCCAGGACTGATGGATTTACAAATGAATTCTACCAAACATTCAGAGACGAATTAGTGCCTATCCTTCACAAACTCTTCCAAAAAATTGAGAAGGAAGGGACAATACCACACTTTTATGAAGCCAACATTACACTAATACCAAAACCGAACAAGGACAACACAAAAAAGGAAAACTACAGGCCAATCTCCCTAATGAACACTGATGCAAAAATCCTCAATAAAATTTTAGCTATCAGAATCCAACAATGTATCCATAAGATAATTCACCACGACCAAGTTGGATTCATTCCAGGGGCACAAGGATGGTTTAACATCCGAAAATCAATCAACGTTATCCAACACATCAACAAAAAGAAATATAAAAAACCATATGATAATATCAATAGATGCTGAGAAAGCTTTCGACAAGTGCAACACCCATTCATGATAAGCCCTTGAAATTCTGGGGATACAAGGAACATACCTCAACATCATAAAGGCCATCTATGACAAGCCAACAGCCAGTATCATTCTCAATGGTGAAAAGCTGAAAGCAATTCCATTAAGATCTGGAAAAGACAAGGATGTCCACTCTCACCATTGCTTTTCAATATAATACTGGAAGTCCTAGCCAGGGCAATAAGACAAGAGAAAGACATCCAAGGATCCAAATAGGAAAAGAAGAAGTCAAACTATCACTATTTGCAGACGATATGATATTATACATAGAGAACCCCAAAACTCCACAGAAAAGCTAATTCAACTCATCAATCATTCAGTTAAGTGGCAGGATACAAAATCAACACGCAAAAGTCAGTAGCCTTCCTATACACAAACAATAAATCTGAAGAAGAAGAAATCAAAAAGACCATCCCTTTTGTTATTGAAACAAAAAAAATCAAATATTTGGGAATAAATCTAACAAAAGAGGTAAAGACCTATACAAAGAAAACTATAAAACACTTTAAAAGAAATAGAAGAAGACACAAAGAAATGGAGAGACATCCCCTGCTCTGGATTGGAAGAATAAACATTATTAAAATGGCCATCCTACCAAAAGGCAATATACAGATTCAATGCTATTTCCAATCAAAATTTCAATGTCATTCTTCAAAGAAATAGAACAATTATTGATGAAATTCATATGGAATCACCAAAAAACCCCGAATAGCCAAAGCTCTCCTGAAAAAAAAAAGAAGGAATGGAGGCATCAGACTCCCAGACTTCAAACTATACTACAAAGCCATAATCATCAAAAACTGCATGGTATTGGAACAAGAACAGACATACAGACCAATGAATCGAATAGAAAATCCAGAAATAAACCCACAGATTTATGGTCAACTAATCCTTGACAAAGGAGCAAAGAATATGCATTGGAGCAAAGAAAGTTTGTTCAATAAATGGTGCTGGGGAAAACTGGGTCGCTACATGCAAAAGAATGAAGCTTGACCACCACCTCACACCATACACAAAAATCAGCTCAAAATGGATTAAGACTAGACATAAGACCTGAAACCATAAAATATATAGAAGGAAATATAGGCGAAAAACACTACGTGATTTGCACATCAAAGACATCTTTACAGACACATCACCCAAAGCAGTGATAGTGAAGGCAAAGATAAACAGCTGGGACTACATCAAATTAAAGAGTTTTGGCACAGCAAAAGAGACAATAACAAAAACAAAGAGAAACCCCACCAACTGGGAGAACATTTTTGCACCCAACACTAATGATAAAGGACTGATCACAAAAATCTGCAAAGAGCTGATGAGACTCAACAACAACAAAGATAATAATCCAGTCAAAAAATGGGCAGATAGCTTAAAAGAAACTTCTCTGAAGAGGAAATGCAAATGGCCAACAGGCATATGAAAAAATGTTCAACATCACTTGTCATCAGGAAAATGCAAATCAAAACTACCATGAGATACCATCTTACACCAGTGAGAATGGCACATATTAAAAAAACTAGCAACAACAAATGTTGGCAGGGTGTGGAGAAAAGGAACTCTTCTGCACTGTTGGTGGGAGTGCAAACTGGTCCAACCACTGTGGAAAGCTGTATGGAGATTTCTGGACCTACTAAACATAGAGCTTCCATATGATCAGCAATTCCACTCCTAGGTATTTACCCAAAGGACACAGAAACATCAATTCCAAAAGAACACCTGCACCCCTATGTTATAAGCAGCACTGTTTACAATAGCTAAGCTTTGGAAACAACCCAAATGCCCAAAAATAGATGACTGGATCAAGAAGATGTGGTACATATATACCATGGAATATTACTCAGCATTCAAAAAAGATAAACACATGCAATTTGCAGCAACATGGATGGCGCTGGAAGGGATCATGCTCAGCGAAAATAAGCCAAAAGAAAAAGAAAAATACCGGATGGTCTCACTCATAGCAGGAATCTAGAAAACTTAAATAAGGGACCAGGAAAATGAATAACTATAAGAAAGTGAAAATCAAAATCAACAAAAAACTTGAACCAGAGACACTTTTAGGGGGCGGGGGTGGAA
>NW_023602073.1:20544083-20559213 GCF_014898055.3 Talpa occidentalis
ATATTCATCTGCATTGACTTTTATAACTACATAATTAAATTCACTCATAATTTTAGTTTATTATGAGTTGAAATAGTTTCTTTTTTTTAAGATTTATTCATTTATTTATTTATTTATATAAGCACTGGGTACAGTCATAAGTGCAGGAGGGTGAGAGAATTTACCAGACTGATGAAGAATACTGCTGAGGGGAGCAGCGGGCGCAGCAGGGGAGGTCTGGTCCATTGAATCTTAAGAGGCAAAAAAGGGTACAATGACACTTTTGCAGAGTGAGTGATCTCAGTAAATTATTCATGGAAACCTTTGAGTTGGTAGAGCCTTCCTGAAAATCCACAAGGACCAAGGATTGCTGGGAGTCTGGTTGTTCTCATCAGTACACAGATATCATGTGATAGCCCAACTCCAGAGTAACTCAGGAAACAATGAGAATAGAAACTCATGTTTACTGTTTTATACCTTCCTGATGGAAATGTTCATGGAGTGATTCTTAACTTTTTTAAGATTTATTTATTTATTTTATACAAGAACTGGGGTATAGGTCAGAAGGTGGGAGGGTGAGAGAATTCACCAGAGCCAGAGTGGGGAGCAGAACAGGCAGACAGAGCGAAGACACTGCTGAGGGGAGCAGCAGGCGAGGCAGGAGAGGTCTGTCTGCCGCACCATGTAGTGTTCTCCCAGCTGGGAGGGAACTGAACCGGTGCTGCAGAGGCTGAAGACAGCTTCACAGCACACCGCTCAACTGCTGCGCCACCAGGGAGTCCACTTAATTTTTTAAAATATTTATTTATTTATTTATTTATACAAGAACCGGGGTACAGGCCAGATGCGCGGGAGGGTGAGAGGATTCACCGGAGACAGAGCAGGGAACAGATCAAGCAGACTGATGAAATACACTTCTGAGGGGAGCAGCGGGCGAGACAGGAGAGGTCTGCTGTGCCATGTGGGGCCCTCGCTGGCTGGCCGGGATCAAACCGGCACTGCAGAGGCTGTGGACAGCTTCACAGGGGAGACCCTGATTATTAATTTTTAAAAATCTTATAAATGATTTTCACATATTGTTTCGGGGGTGAGATTTTAATCTACATTTGCAGAAGTAGTATTTCTAGAGCTGTATGTGTGAATATTTATGTTATGCAAAGAGCACAATTTATAGAAACTTTCCTATTCTCATTTCTTTATTTAGATGTAAATCTTAGTTGATTATGCTATGCTTGTTAAAACAAATAAAAAGCTTTTGGTCTCCATTTCCTGACCTCACCTAAAAGGGCATGCCAAGAATAAAGAAGCAACTAAAAGGTCTTAAAGAAATTGTGCCCATGAAAAATGCTATTGTTGAAAAGGCAGCATTTTGCAAACTGTTGCCTCTGGACAAATAGGTTAACATCAAAGAAAGACACTTCCAAGATTTATGGAAGGCCTTAAACTACATGGAGGATGAAGCTCTAAATATGGTAAATTTTAACAATCCTTCTTGTTCTAAATGAGTAGACAACATCACGTAGTTTCAACACTGGACAACTGCTCAGAACCTTTAAATGTTTGCCTTGCAAATTATATGAAGTCTTCATTGAGAGGCTCCAAGTTCAAGAGCTTCTTCACAATTATCTGGAAGTTAGTCTGGACCTTGAGTCCTCTGCATATTTCTTTAATAAATTCACATAATTTTTGCTGATATTAGTTTATTTCAACCAAAAGTTCCCAATATATTTCTAGCTCCCCTCACAACCAAGAAATAACAGATGTACCTCAACAAAAGAGATCAGCTTTACTTCTTCTAACAACTTTTCTTAGAGCTGCCTTTATGGCTTGATTTCTCAGGCTATAGATCATTGGGTTGGCTGTTGGGGGCACAACTGTGTACATAATAGTGAGAAACACATCCAGTGCATTTGGAGAGTCAGAAGGTGGCTTGAGAAACTCAATGGAGCTGGTTGTAATAAACAACATGAACACAGTGAGGTGAGGAAGGCAAGTGGAAAAGGCCTTTGCTCGGCCCTCAGCAGATGGCATCCTCAGCACAGTAGAGAATATCTGTGCATAGGATAGTCCAATAAAGATGACACAAAGAAATACCACAATCGCTATGAAACAAGTGACACCAATCTCGCTGATATAATCGTTTGAACAAGAGAGTTTCAGGAGCTGGGGGATGTCACAGAAGAACTGGTGAATGACATGGGAGCCACAGAAGTGGATGGAGAAAGTGGCAGCTGTGTGCATGATTCCAGAAATGACTGCACTGACCCAGACACCCAGGACTCCATGGATACAGGTGTTGACATCCATGATGATTTCATAGCGCAGTGGAAGGCAGATGGCCACGAAGCGATCATAAGACATCACTGTCAGGATGGACAGCTCAGCAGAGCTACATAGAGCAAAAGCAAAGCACTGCACTATGCATTCACCAAAGGAAATGTAGCCACTATGCTTTAAAGAGTTGTAAATGGCCCTTGGCACAGTCACGGAAATGTAGCACAAGTCCAGGAAGGAGAGATGTTTCAAGAAGAAATACATTGGTGACTGGAGACTATTGTCCGTGGAAGTTGCAGTGATAATGAGGAGATTTCCAGTTAATGCCATCATGTATAAGACTAAGAACAGAGAAGAGTGGACGAGTTCTAGTTCAGGCTTGGCAGAAAATCCCATCAGAACAAACCCACTGATAGTGAAATTAGCCATAGTCCTTAATTCCCCAGTGATGTCGGCTGCAAGACAAGATGGAACCATTGGAAATATTACTTATTCACCTAAACTTCCTGGATTAATAAAGATAGGCAAGAAGTGACTTGAAGAAGACACCAGTTCATCTTAAATGTGAAAGTAGTGCTAATAATCATTTACACTAATAATCATGTCAACCAATTTTAAATCACTTATTATCAGTTAAGGAAACATGAGTAAGGAATTATGAATTTTAATATCACTATTTCTATCAAAGATCAGAAAAAGGGGGCCTCTCTTGGTGGCACAGTGGTTGAGCGCTGGGTTGCGAGGCTGCCCGCAGCCTCAGCAGTCCCAGTTCGATCCCTGGCCACCGGCAAGGGTCCCACAAAAAAAAAAAAAAAAAATCAAAGATCAGAAAAAGGGTTGTATATTATAGAAAACTTAAAAAATATTCTTAAAGTATAAATTCTTATTAATTGAACTATGGATCATTGAGTTTGGATTCTATAGAAAACTTTTTATTACAGTTCATATAATACTTTATATTTAAATATTTATGAATATTACTTTATAATACTTTATAAATGTTTCTTAGTTACCTATACATTTACTTATACATTAATTTTCCAAAGGAAATGGAAAAGTACATTTCCTGGATATTTTTTTAAGAAAATAGCTAATACACTCATGAAAATATCATTTACTCTAATTTTTAGTTAAATAAAATTTGAAACAACTATGAAATATCAATTTGTACCCAACACATTAGCTAAGAATTAAAAAAATACTCAGTTATTAGGATGAAAGACATCTATTGGTAACATACAGCTGAGGAGTTTTGACCCTAGACAATGTTATAAACAAATGTTGCATCAGTAGAATTATTGATATCAAAAAATAATTTATATGATGCTTATTTCATTAAATAGACACAGAATAAAATTAAAGCATGCAAGCGATATGTTCCTTCTTTTGTTCGATTTTCTGGAATATGGAAAATTATTTACCAGACTCTAAAACAGTCTGCAACTTTAGCTATTTAACACTATTAGATAACATCTCAGTTAAGCTGATAATTAATGTTAAGAAAACCATGTTCGGGCCTCCCCGGTGGTGCAGCGGTTGAGCGCTGGGTTGCGAACCTGCCAGCGGCCTCTGCGGCACCGGTTCGATCCCCGGCTGCTCCCCGGCCACCGGAGGAGGGTCCCACATGGCGCGCAGACCTCTCCTGCTGCCCGCTGCTCCCCTCAGCAGTGTACTTCGGTCCTTCTGCCTGCTCTGCTCCCCGCTCTGGCTCTGGTGAATTCTCTCACCCTCCCGTGCTTCTGGCTGTACCCAGTGCTTGTATAAACAAAACAAACAAACAAACCAATAAGCAAATAAATAAACATGCCTCTATAAAAAAAAAAAAAAGAAAACCATGTTCATTTAAAATTAGTACAGTAGCAAAATCTATTGACAAATCCTAAAAATATTTTCATGATAATATTTTAGGTGTTCTTGAAAGTTACCTCTATGAAGTGTTTTTTCTAAAATGGGACCTGGTCACATTTTGATGACATAGAAGGAAGAGATATTATGTACATTTTATGTTCTCAAGATATGTAAATCCACAAATGCAGAGAATAAAGAGTATAAGGAAATGACATGTGTAATAACAGTAATTATTCATTCATGGTGAGTGAATGATTGTGTTTATTGCAAGTTATAGGTTTGTATAGATTATCATGACCTGAGATACATAAGAAAATGATCCTCGGGCCTCCCCTGGCATCCCCTGGTGGCGCAGCGGTTGAGCGCTGGGCTGCGAGGCTGCCCCAGCCTCTGCAGCGCCGGTTCATTGCCTGGCCACCGGCAAGGGTCTCACCAAAAAAAAAAAAAAAAAAAAAAAGAAAGATCCTCTTCTTTTAGTTTTCCATCCTGAAATTCATGATTTACTTAGAAGCAGAGCTGGTGGATTCTTCTAACTTCTGTAGTGAACTATGTAATTTTCTTGGGGAATTATTTATGTCTGTGATATATGGAGAGGACTTGGCGTAGATGAGACAGTCCCTTGCATATGCAGTAAACTTATTCAAAAATTGGGTCATCCCTGTTGTTTTGTGGGCACACATGTGTGTATGTGTATGTCTAGGTGTGGTCCCCTGGAATCTTAAAATACTGTCAAATTAATCCTAGTGATTTCATATCTAAGCCACACTAAAGAGACGTTGAAGATGGCACCTGATATTTCTAGAGTTTATAATGACACGCCTACTGATCAAGGCAGATGAGGTGTATGGGACCTCTAGAAATCCCGTTTCTAAGTGTCTGAGAGAATGTTGCTTGATTTTTGTTTTGAAAAACAAAAAAGTCTGCAGTCCACATGCATGGAAGTATTGCATTACTTATCCAAAAGTATTCTGATTGGACCTCCCAATAATTTAAATCAACTATTGCCAATAATTAGTACAGTGACCGTATTGTGACATTAAATTCATTTTTTGTTCCATCTTTAAATCATTACATATATTTTTCCTTTCTTAAATACAAATACATGAACACGGGGTCTCGCCTGTTGGCGCAGTGGTTGAGCGCTTGGCTGCGAAGCAGCCCGCAGCCTCTGCAGCACCGGTTTGATCCCCGGCCCCCAGGGAGGGCCCCACATGGCGTGCAGACCTCTCCTGCCGCCCGCTGCTCCCCTCAGCAGTGTATTTCCGTCCATCTGTCTGTTGTTAAACGCTCTGGCTCTGGTGAATTCTCTCACCCTCCTGCACTTCTGACTGTACCCAGTGCTTTTCTAAATAAATAAATCAATCAAAAACTTAAAAAAAAAACAACAAATAGATGAACACACACACATGCCCATATGTGTAATGCATTTCAACCCAATTATATGGGTTTGTAAAAGTAACTTTTTCACATTTTGAATTATGAGACTCTAAGACTTGTTTTATATACAGTTGTATTATTGTCTGTGAAACCAAGTACAGATACAGGAAAAAATTACTTTGGGTTTTTTTTTGTCTTTTTTTTACTGACTGATCAAGTTAACTAAGAAAAAATGATAGGTTCTTTTTTTACTTTAATGAAATTCCTATTTTAAGTGTCGAGCAGGATTTCACATGGATTTATGTCTTTAATTATATTATTTCAGTGTCTACAAGTTATTTACCTTACTGTAAAATGGGCTTTCAAGATCTAAGATCTCTACCACTGTTTAGGAACTAAACATTAACATTTCTGTACTTGAATTTTTAGATTTAGGTGGATAAAATATTTAAAAACAACAAAAGTCTTTGATAACTGTGTTATGGTATAGTTAATGCTTTTTACAAGCTATATTTTTTAGAAACAATAAGAAGGCCTGATGACTGGTTATGATGAGAAGTATGATCTCTGATTATGCTCTTTCAATCTATCAATGATTTCTTTTCATTCTTAATTTTAAGTTTTTCTACCAAAGTTCAACAATTGTTCTGTGATTGCTGATGTGAAAAACATCTCCTATGTCTTATGAGTCATAGAACAAACACAAAGAAGATCATACAGTACCATACCATCATACACTCATGCTACATTATATCTATGCTGGTTATCTAAAGAAAGGCATTGCTAGGGAGGTCGAATTGCACTCCGCAAAATGATCTGGAATGGAAAGAGTTTACAACATTCTCTAACAGATTCTTAATTCCCACTTAAATAATCTAGATCATATACAGTATTTCATCATCTACAAGCTAAGTGGCAGTGACTGGTTCTCTCACCCACTCAATACCAGTAATTTACAGCTTTCACTTTAGTGTGTAATCTAGCTTTTTAGAACCTAAGGAAACTCACCTGAGCATATTCAAGAACTTCTGTCCTCAACAGGAGAAGTTGTCAGTGTGAGCTGCTGACCTCTGAATTCAGTAACTTTCAGAAAAATGTGGACTGTGGTGAAAAAATAAGTCCATTTCAACCTTCTTTTTGGCCACTGGAGGTTACACTATGTAATCCGTTTGGCACAAGTGTAGTGTCTTGTTGCTGTGGATATTTGTTCTCTGTAAAATACCCTGGGACCCAATTATTCGAAAACATTTTCATTTGTGTGTTGGATTCTGAAAATCCAACAAAAAGATTTAATTCCATTCATTGAATTAACAGGTCATTCATTTTACCAATAACTAGCTAATATTACAATGTCTAATAGACATGCCCATAATCTGAAAAATGTCAATTATCAATGATGACTACCAATGATGCAGCAAAATAACCCCATCTTTACTGAAGTCCCAATGTAATTTAACTTTGAGTGAGGTAGTAATCAATAGCTCTTTTTAAGAAAACTGAATGTCAATCTATGTTTTGTCTAGTAATTATTGACAACAAATGCATTGTTTCAAGTTTAAATTCAAATTAGAAGAGGTGACACTGTGCATTCCTTTGTCACAAAACTTGTCTTACACCAGGCAGGCTTTCATTTCAGGAATGTGTGTTTTCCAAACCTATAAAAGCCATGAAATAAAATTGAGATTGATTCCAAGTAAACTGTCACTTTGAAACAAACTTGTAGCTAATTATCAATGCATACCACACTTGTAAACTAAGAATGGCATACAAGGGTTTAAATTACTCATTTAGCACATGTAGCTATATGAATTTGAAGAATACATCGTCTCCATTAATTCATGAGAAAAGATCTATAGGTCTGTGAAGACATGGAACAACAAAGAAATATGTCTTTGAAAAATCAGAATTTAGGTATAGCTTGAAGTTTGGAAGTATGATACTTCCCATCTCCTTTGTTTTTATCAGTAGGGCTTAGGCTCATGGTTTTTTGTGGTTCCATATGAATTTCATCCATATTTGTTTATTTCTTTGAAGAATGTCATTGAGATTTTTATTGGAATAGCATTGAATCTGTAGATTGCTTTTGGTAGGATGGTCATTTTAATAATGTTAATTGTTCCAATCCATGAGCATGGGATGTCTTTCCATTTCTTTGTGTCTTCTTCAATTTCTTTTAACAGTGTTTTATAATTTTCTTAACATAGGTCTTTCACCTCTTTTGTTAGGTTTATTCCAAGTATTTGATTTTTTTTTGGTTTCAATTATACAAGGGATGGTTTTCTTGATTTCTTCTTCTTCACATTGATTGTGTATAGGAAGGCTACTGATTTTTGTGTGTTAATTTTATATTCTGCTATTTTACTGAACTGGCTCATTATTTTGAATAGTTTTTCTGTGGAGTTTTTAGGGTTCTCTATGTATATTATCATATCATTAGTTAAGCCCAGTGAAATAAGCCAGAAGGAAAAGAAAAATATCTGATGGTTTCACTTATAACAGGAATATAGGGGAACCAAATAAGCCATCAGTGTAAAACAAAATAACAACAGTACAAAACACAAAAAAGCAAAAGCAGACATACTGCAGGGGAGGAGGAGGGAGAGGGATGAAAGGGAGGACCACAGGGAACTGTGGTGATGGTTGGTGCACAGGTGCCTTGGGGAAGGAAATTCTATGGGGACTAAATCTGAGGGTGTGAGGGGAAGCAAATATTGTTTAAAAAATAATAAAAAAATACATTTTCAAGTAAAAATAAATAAATAACCCCCCAAAATGAACAAAAAACAAAACAAAACAAAAACCAAAACAAAACAAAAATCAGAATTTAGGGCCTCCCTGGTGGCGCAGGCGGTTGAGCGCCACACTGTGAAGCTGTCTGCAGCATGCGTTCAATCCTGGCGCTTGGCCAGCAGACCTCTCCTGTCTAGCCCACTGCTCCCCTCAGCAGTGTATTTCATCAGTCTTCCTGTTCTGTTCCCCGTTCTGTCTCTGGTGAATCCTCTCACCCTCCCACACATCTGGCCTGTACCCTGGTTCTTGTATAAATAGATAAATCTTTGGAAAAAAAATCAGAATTTAAAAATGTAAATTGTTTATGAGTCATTGAGTTCATGAAGTGGGACAAACAGATTAAGAATGAAGAAAAGTGGGGAGGGGCGGAGCAACATGGCGGCGAGGAGACGCTGCGAGTAAGATCTCCCATTAAAAAAAAGTTAATAGGGAGGAAAAGCGGCAGGTCCCAGTGAGAACTGTGACACGGAAGATAAACGGACGACACCAGCAAACTGCCCGAAGAAGAAAGTTGCCATAAAAGAGGACCAGAAGGCAGGGAAGCGCAGAACCCTGCTCCCCTCCCCCGCCCACAGAGGCGGCACTCTCCGACCCGCAGAGAGGAGGAAAACGACAAACTAAAACGGCCAACAAGAACAAAGGACGCAGCAAGCGGGACTGTGAGTGGAAAGGAACTATTGCAGCCACCACACCCTGTGAACGGGAGCTGTGGAGAACCCCGCAGGATCCGCCGCGGAGGTGAGCTCCGGGCGCCATTGCAGAGAGCCCCGCCCAGGAGGAGCCCAGCCCCAGCACACAGCCCCGGCCGCCGGTAAGCCTGCGCGGAAGCGGCGCGCCGGAAAAACAGACGCGGAGCGGGATTGCGCGGGAAAGCGGCGCGGATTGCGCGGATCGGATCGCAGCTGCCCAGGTCCCCGCGCCTGCGACCTAGGCTTGCCGGGAGACGACCTAGGCTTGCGGGGAGACGCGCGGAGGCCCTCCCGGAGTGAGCAGGAACCAGGCGCCCAGGCAGGGGAGCGGGATTCAAAAGGCGCCATTCCCGCGCCACTGATCTGGGCTACAGCCCGCGTCCTGGAACTGAGGGCTTTGGAACTGAGACCCGGGGCACGAAATTAGGGGCGTGGGTTCCCCACGACGGTGGGGCACAAGGCAGACACAGCACCCCAAAGCCGTTGAGGTGTACCCTACCATCCCCGCTCTGCTCCCTGTCCCACGGGGTGGAAAATCAGCTCCCCAAGGGCTCTAGGAGAGATCTCTGGCGCCACCTAGCGACTTGAAGCCAGCACAGGCTCCTGAAGGAGATAGTGGCCAGCTGGGGAGTTAGCCCACGCCTGGCCCCTTCCGACCAGTAGTCTGAGCCCACAGGGGGAGCGAGCACCCACAGCCGGGGCAGACCAGGCACGCAGAAGAGTGTGCCTGAGACCGTACGCGCAGGGAGTGTGTCCCACATCACCATTTTAGAACAGGGACATTTCTTCAGTAAAGACTACCTGCAGAAGGCTTCCTCAGGAGCCAGAGGTGAGCGGGGGAAGTTCGCCCACGCCAGACCCCCTCTGGCCTGCAGTCCAAGCCCAGAGGGGGAGCAGGAACCCACCGCCGGGGCAGACCAGGCGCACAGGGGAGTGTGTCCCCACATCGACATTTTAGGACAGGGACCTTTCTCCAATAAAGACTGCTTGAAACTGACAGATGACTCCTGGAGGAACCAGAGGGGAGCAGAGAAGCTCACCCAAGATGCCGGCCAGTCCCAACTACACAGTGTCCCAACGCATACGGCAAATTAGAAAACAGACAGTAGGGAGGAGAAGAACCACACGCAACCTAGCAACTCTCCAGAGAAAAAGCACACCACAAAAAGAAAACCAGCCCCCAGATTGCAACGACAGTAACTTGGAAGAACTTCTGAGCCTTCCAGAAAGAGAATTTAAAATTGCCGTGATTAAAAAACTGACAGAAGTCATAAAGGAAAACAATGATAAGGGAAAAATAATCAACGATCAGAAGAATGAAATTGAGTCCCTAAAGAGGGAAGTAAAAGAAATGCAGGAGATCAAAGAATTAGTGGAAGAACTAAAGAATTCTGGGAAAAGCAATGAAAGCAGAATTGATGAAATGGAAGAACGAATAAGTGCTCTTGAAGACACAGAAATAAAAAGAACCAAAACAGAAAAGGAAAGAGAAGTACGAAGGAAAAAGAATGAAGAAAGACTTCGGGAACTATCTGACTCCATGAGGAAAGGAAATATAAGAGTTATAGGAATACCAGAAGGAGAGGAGAGAGAAGTAGGAACAGAGAAAATATTCAAAGAGATAATTGAAGAGAACTTCCCAAATGTGAAGAAGGAGCTGAAAATTGATATACAAGAAGCAAGAAGAACACCAAACTTCCACGACGAAAGAAAAATACAGCAAGACACATAATAGTAAAGCTCCCAAGAATCCAGGACAAGGAAAAAATAATGAAGCTGGCAAGAGGGAAGAAACAGATAACATTCAAAGGAAAGCCAATCAGGCTGACATCAGACTTCTCCGAAGAAACACTACGGGCAAGGAGAGAGTGGAGGGACATAGTCAACAGACTCCAAGAAAACAGATGCCAACCAAGAATACTCTATCCCGCAAAGCTCTCCTTCCTCTTTGAAGAAAGAATATGGACCTTCCCAGACAAACAGAAACTCCGGAATTTCATTGCAACTAAACCCCCACTCCAAAAAATACTACAAGGAGTCCTAAAGCCAGAACCTCAGAGGGACGAATAACAATGAAAGAAGGCCAAAAAAAAAAAAAAGTTATTAAAAGAATAAATAAATAAAATCAAAGGAAAGACAAACACAATGGCAAATACAGATGTTAACATATCAATATTAACTCTAAATGTAAATGGACTAAACTCTTCAATAAAAAGACACAGAGTTGCAGCCTGGATTAAGAAACAAAACCCAACCTTTTGCTGTCTCCAGGAAACACATTTAGCTACAAAAGATAAAAATAGGCTCAAAGTTAAAGGATGGAAAACAATCCTACAAGCAAATGGACCAAAAAAGAAAGCAGGAACAGCTATACTTATATCAGATAAAACAGATTTCAAACTCAAAAAGATAAAAAGAGACCCCAATGGTCACTACATTATGATCAAGGGGACAATACTTCAAGAAGAAATAACACTCATTAACATATACTCACCAAACGAAGGAGCACCAAAATATATCAGACAACTGTTGTCCTCTCTGAAAACAGACATCAGAGAAAACACATACGTAGTGGGAGACTTCAACACACCACTATCAACAATGGATAGATCAACAAGACAAAAAATAAGTAAAGAAACCAAAGCTCTAAATAAGGACCTAGAGCAATTGGGCTTAACAGACATCTATAGAACACTAAACCCCAAAAAAACGGAGTACACATTTTTCTCAAGCGCACACGGATCATTCTCCAGGATCGATCACATACTGGGGCACAAGACAAACATCAACAGATACACCAAGATTGAAATCATATCAACCATCTTTTCTGACCATGAAGGCATCAAACTAGAAATAAACCATAAAAAGAAGGCAAGGAACTTTCCTACCTCATGGAGATTAAAAACCACACTACTGGAAGACCACTGGACTAATGAGGAGATCAAAGAAGAAATTAAAAAATTTTTTGAATTGAACGACAAGGAGGACACCAATATCCTAAATGTATGGGATGCAGCAAAAGCAGTAATAAGAGGAAAATATATAGCAATAGAAGCTCACATCAAGAAACAAGAAAGAACTCAAAGAAACAACCTAATCTCGAAGCTCAAAGATCTAGAAAAAGAACAACAAAAAAACCCCAAAACCAGTAGAAGAAAAGAAATAATAAAAACCAAAGCAGAAATAAATGAAATTGAAACTAAAAAAACAATCCAAAAGATCAATGAAACCAAGAGCTGGTTCTTTGAAAAAATCAATAAAATAGACAAACCCCTAGCCAGGCTCACAAAGGAAAAAAGGGAGAAAGCACAAATAAACAGGATCATCAATGAAAGAGGAGAAATCACAACGGACACAGCAGAAATCAAAAGAATAATCAGTAACTACTATGAACAGTTATATGGAAACAAGTTTAACAATCTAGAGGAGATGGACAAATTCCTACAACTCTACAATCACCCAAAGCTAGATAAAGAAGAAATAGAACACCTAAACAGACCAATTACAATTAGCGAAATTGAAATGGTAATCAAAAACCTCCCCAAAAACAAAAGCCCAGGACCTGATGGATTTACAAATGAATTCTACCAAACATTCAGAGACGAATTAGTGCCTATCCTTCACAAACTCTTCCAAAAAATTGAGAAGGAAGGGACAATACCAAACACGTTCTATGAAGCCAACATTACACTAATACCAAAACCGAACAAGGACAACACAAAAAAGGAAAACTACAGGCCAATCTCCCTAATGAACACTGATGCAAAAATCCTCAATAAAATTTTAGCCATCAGAATCCAACAATGTATCCATAAGATAATTCACCACGACCAAGTAGGATTCATTCCAGGGGCACAAGGATGGTTTAACATCCGAAAATCAATCAACGTTATCCAACACATCAACAAAAAGAAATATAAAAACCATATGATAATATCAATAGATGCTGAGAAAGCTTTCGACAAAGTGCAACACCCATTCATGATAAAAGCCCTTGAAATTCTTGGGATACAAGGAACATACCTCAACATCATAAAGGCCATCTATGACAAGCCAACAGCCAGTATCATTCTCAATGGTGAAAAGCTGAAAGCAATTCCATTAAGATCTGGAACAAGACAAGGATGTCCACTCTCACCACTGCTTTTCAATATAATACTGGAAGTCCTAGCCAGGGCAATAAGACAAGAGAAAGACATCCAAGGAATCCAAATAGGAAAAGAAGAAGTCAAACTATCACTATTTGCAGACGATATGATATTATACATAGAGAACCCCAAAAACTCCACAGAAAAGCTAATTCAACTCATCAATCAGTTCAGTAAAGTGGCAGGATACAAAATCAACACGCAAAAGTCAGTAGCCTTCCTATACACAAACAATAAATCTGAAGAAGAAGAAATCAAAAAAACCATCCCTTTTGTTATTGAAACAAAAAAAATCAAATATTTGGGAATAAATCTAACAAAAGAGGTAAAGGACCTATACAAAGAAAACTATAAAACACTGTTAAAAGAAATAGAAGAAGACACAAAGAAATGGAGAGACATCCCCTGCTCATGGATTGGAAGAATAAACATTATTAAAATGGCCATCCTTCCAAAAGCAATATACAGATTCAATGCTATTCCAATCAAAATTTCAATGTCATTCTTCAAAGAAATAGAACAATTATTGATGAAATTCATATGGAATCACAAAAAACCCCGAATAGCCAAAGCTCTCCTGAAAAAAAAAGAAGGGAATGGAGGCATTACACTCCCAGACTTCAAACTATACTACAAAGCCATAATCATCAAAACTGCATGGTATTGGAACAAGAACAGACATACAGACCAATGGAATCGAATAGAAAATCCAGAAATAAACCCACAGATTTATGGTCAACTAATCTTTGACAAAGGAGCAAAGACTATGCATTGGAGCAAAGAAAGTTTGTTCAATAAATGGTGCTGGGAAAACTGGGTCGCTACATGCAAAAGAATGAAGCTTGACCACTACCTCACACCATACACAAAAATCAACTCAAAATGGATTAAAGAACTAGACATAAGACCTGAAACCATAAAATATATAGAAGGAAATATAGGCGAAACACTACGTGATTTGCACATCAAAGACATCTTTACAGACACATCACCCAAAGCAGTGATAGTGAAGGCAAAGATAAACAGCTGGGACTACATCAAATTAAAGAGCTTCTGCACAGCAAAAGAGACAATAACAAAAACAAAGAGAAACCCCACCAACTGGGAGAACATTTTTGCACCCAACACTAATGATAAAGGACTGATCACAAAAATCTGCAAAGAGCTGATGAGACTCAACAACAACAAAGAAAATAATCCAGTCAAAAAATGGGCAGAAGAGCTAAAAAGAAACTTCTCTGAAGAGGAAATGCAAATGGCCAACAGGCATATGAAAAAATGTTCAACATCACTTGTCATCAGGGAAATGCAAATCAAAACTACCATGAGATACCATCTTACACCAGTGAGAATGGCACATATTAAAAAAACTAGCAACAACAAATGTTGGCGAGGGTGTGGAGAAAAAGGAACTCTTCTGCACTGTTGGTGGGAGTGCAAACTGGTCCAACCACTGTGGAAAGCTGTGTGGAGATTTCTGGACCTACTAAACATAGAGCTTCCATATGATCCAGCAATTCCACTCCTAGGTATTTACCCAAAGGACACAGAAACATCAATTCCAAAGAACACCTGCACCCCTATGTTTATAGCAGCACTGTTTACAATAGCTAAGCTTTGGAAACAACCCAAATGCCCAAAAATAGATGACTGGATCAAGAAGATGTGGTACATATATACCATGGAATATTACTCAGCATTCAAAAAAGATAAACACATGCAATTTGCAGCAACATGGATGGCGCTGGAAGGGATCATGCTCAGCGAAATAAGCCAAAAAGAAAAAGAAAAATACCGGATGGTCTCACTCATAGCAGGAATCTAGAAAACTTAAATAAGGGACCAGGAAAACGAATAACTATAAGAAAGTGAAAATCAAAATCAACAAAAAACTATGAACCAGAGACACTTTTAGGGGGGTGGGGGCGGGAGGGGAGGGATTGGGGTCAGAATGGGGGGGCTGCAATTGTATGGGGAATATAACAATAAAATTTATTATTAAAAAAAAAAAAAAAAAAAAAAAAA
>NW_023602073.1:20559313-20580313 GCF_014898055.3 Talpa occidentalis
GACTATCAAAATCCTACCAGTGAGAAATATTCTTTGAAATTTAAAAATATTTCAAGGGCCTCCCCAGTGGCGCAGCAGTTGAGCGCTGGGTTGTGATGCTGCCCGTGGCCTCTGCGGCGCCGGTTGGATTCCTGGCTGCTCCCCGGCCACCAGAGGAGGGTCCCACATGGCGCACAGACCTCTCCTGCCGCCCGCTGCTCCCCTCAGCAGTGTACTTCGGTCCTTCTGCCTGCTCTGCTCCCCGCTCTGGCTCTGGTGAATTCTCTCACCCTCCCGCAATTCTGACTGTACCCAGTGCCTGTATAAACAAAACAAACAAACAAATAAATAAATAAAACATGCCTCTATTAAAAAAAAAAGTTATTAAAAAAAATATATCAAGATAGCACCTCCCTTGTGGCCTAGGGGTAAAGTCTCAGTGCTATCACCACTACATCCCATCCAGGGCTAACCCACATATGGCACAGCACACCTCTCTTGTCTTGCCCACTGCTCCCCTCAGCAGTGTATTTCAGTAATTCTTCTGGTTCTGCTCCTAACTCCGTCTCACCCCACACACCTCTGGCCTACTCCCCAGTTCTTCTACACACACAAAAACAAATTAAAATTTATAAAATATTAAAAGATAGGTGGCACTAGCATAATCTGGAATAAATCTATTTCTCTAGACTGAAACCCTGTCAAAGTTCATTTTTATACTTAATCTCCTCTCTGTCTGAACCCTCTCACTGCAAACCACTGTAGCTTTTCTCTTACACGTCACCTGCTCATCACCTAAGTAGACTCACTAGGTCTGGAATGTGAGCCTTTTGTGGGCTTTGAGACCTGGGATGCTGATCATAAAGGACCCAACAGATGGGGGACTGCTGTCAGCTACAAGCAGTAATTCTTTATTTTTCTCAGCATGGTTATATAGGAATTGTGAACAAGGACGTCTGTGTTTTATCATAAGTCACAGAAAACAAACAACCTTGCCTTGCATGCCATGTACATGAGCCCAAGCACGCCATGTACCTTTGGGCTTATCCAGACATGCCTGTCCTTGTGGATAGATGCTGCACTAAGTTACAACCGAGGAGACTTCCAAGGACGGCACAAGTACAGGGCGTCCCTCCCAGGCGGTTTGCCATCCTGGCACACGCGAGTCTGCTCAGCATTTCTGTCAGCCCCTTTTCCTTGCTGTCCTCAGGTCACCTCTCGATAATCCTTATGCAACACTGCAAGGTATCTGTACTAACGATGACATCCAGGACAACAACACAGTGGGTAGAAGGGTCACCATTATTTTGATGTTCCTGCTCTTCTATGCAGCTGACAACGACAACTACAGTTTCCCCTCCTCCCCACACATGACTTCTGATGCTATCAAACAAACTTGGAGCACTCACCCCTCTGAACTCTGGCTACCCTGGTAGTCAGACCAAGAGCTGGGAAATCAGAGATCTGCCCTCTGAAGATGGGTGGAAAGGACAATGTATACCTGTGGCTGTTATCTTACAAGCTCCACTCATTAAGATGAACAGCTACAGTATTTTTAGTCTTTGTATCTATTCACCAGATTTACTTAGCATCCACTAAATAAATTTAGTGCAGATTTATTTAGTATCCACTCAGAATTGGGCACTGTTTCAGGTAAAGAAAAATGTAAGTGAAGGAAAGACTAAGTTTCTTCCCTGATGGAACTTTTATTATATTCTCTAGGATGGTTACACCAAGAAGGAGGCTACAGAACCTATTCCTTTCTTTACTGTTACTGTGAATTTATGAATAAAGTGGAACCTTGAGAAACACCAAAAAAGGGCCGGAGAGTACCAGAGAAAGAGGCCCTTGGGAAGGTGAAGATGTGGGAGACAGTCATGTTGTCACACATCCTGTAAAAGGACACACAGCCTCACACACAAAAACCCCAAACACCCAGATTTGCTCCTTCAGAGTAAGGCAAGTTGGGGGATAGGTAAGGGCTACATACTCTTTCCCTTTCCACAATCTGATGACCCAGAATCCACACTTAGGTTGCAGACTCATGGGAGAACCTTTGGGTACTTTTTCCAGACAGACTCCTAAATCCCACCCAGAATCTCCTCTCACATCCACTTCAAAGTAATGTCTTCCCATCAGAGAAAACACATACGTAGTGGGAGACTTCAACACACCACTAACAACAATGGACAGATCAACAAGACAAAAAATAAGTAAAGACACTAAAGCTCTAAATAAGGACCTAGAGCGCTTGGGCTTAACAGACATCTATAGAACACTAAACCCAAAAAAAACAGAGTACACATTTTTCTCAAGTGCACACGGATCATTCTCCAGGATAGATCACATACTGGGACACAAGACAAACATCAACAGATACACCAAGATTGAAATCATACCAACCATCTTTTCTGACCATGAAGGCATCAAGCTAGAAATAAACCATAAAAAGAAGGTAAGGAACTCTCCTACCTCATGGAGATTGAAAACCACACTACTGGAAGTCCACTGGACTAACGAGGAGATCAAAGAAGAAATTAAAAAATTCTTTGAATTGAATGACAAGGAGGACACCAATTTCCTAAATGTATGGGATGCAGCAAAGCAGTAATAAGAGGAAAATATATAGCAATAGAGGCTCACATCAAGAAACAAGAAAGAACTCAAAGAAACAACCTAATCTCGAAGCTCAAAGATCTAGAAAAAGAACAACAACAAAAAAGAAACCCAAAACCAGTAGAAGAAAAGAAATAATAAAAACCAAAGCAGAATAAATGAAATCTAAATTAAAAAAACAATCCAAGATCAGTGAAACCAAGAGCTGGTTCTAGGAAAATCAATAAAATAGCCAGGCTCACAAAGGAAAAAAGGGAGAAAGCACAAATAAACAGGATCATCAATGAAAGAGGAGAAATCACAACGGACACAGAAGAAATCAAAAGAATAATCAGCAACTACTATGAACAGTTATATGGAAACAAGTTCAACAATCTAGAGGAGATGGACAAATTCCTACAACTCTACAATCACCCAAAGCTAGATAAAGAAGAAATAGAACACCTAAACAGACCAATTACAAGCAGCGAAATTGAAATGTAATCAAAAACCTCCCCAAAAACAAAAGCCAGGACCTGATGGATTTACAAATGAATTCTACTAAACATTCAGAGACGAATTAGTGCCTATCCTTCACAAACTCTTCCAAAAAATTGAGAAGGAAGGGATAATACCAAACACGTTCTATGAAGCAAACATTACACTAATACCAAAACCAAACAAGGACAACACAAAAAAGGAAAACTACAGGCCATCTCTCCGAATGAACACTGATGCAAAAATCCTCAACAAAATTTTAGCTATCAGAATCCAACAATGTATCCATAAGATAATTCACCAAGACCAAATAGGATTCATGCCAGGGACACAAGGATGGTTCAACATCCAAAAATCAATCAAAGTTATCCAACACATCAACAAAAAGAAATATAAAAACCATATGATAATATCAATAGATGCTGAGAAAACTTTCGACAAAGTGCAACAACTATTCATGATAAAAGCCCTTGAAATTCTTGGGATACAAGGAACATACCTCAACATCATAAAGGCCATATATGACAAGCCAACAGCCAGTATCATTCTCAATGGTGAAAAGTTGAAAGCATTTCCATTAAGATCTGGAACAAGACAAGGATGTCCACTCTCACCACTGCTTTTCAATATAATACTGGAAGTCGTGGCCAGAGCAATAAGACAAGAGAAAGACATCCAAGGAATCCAAATAGGAAAAGAAGAAGTCAAACTATCACTATTTGCAGATGATATGATAATATACATAGAGAACCCCAAAAACTCCACAGAAAAACTAATTCAACTCATCAATCAATTCAGTAAAGTGGCAGGATACAAAATCAACACGCAAAAGTCAATAGCCTTCCTATACACAAAAAATAAATCTGAAGAAGAAGAAATTAAAAAAACCATCCCTTTTATTATTGAAACAAAAAAAATCAAATACTTGGGGATAAATCTAACATAAGAGGTAAAGAACCTATATAAAGAAAACTATAAAACACTGTTAAAAGAAATAGAAGAAGACACAAAGAAATGGAAAGACATCCCCTGCTCATGGATTGGAAGAATAAACATTATTAAAATGGCCATCCTACCAAAAGGAATATACAGATTCAATGCTATTCCAATCAAAATTGCAATGTCATTCTTCAAAGAAATAGAACAATTATTGATGAAATTCATATGGAATCACCAAAAAACCCCAAATAGCCAAAGCTCTCCTGAAAAAAAAAAAGAAGGGAATGGAGGCATCACACTCCCAGACTTCAAACTATACTACAAAGCCATAATCATCAAAACGGCATGGCATTGGAACAAGAACAGACACACAGACCAATGGAATCAAATAGAAAATCCAGAAATAAACCCACAGATTTATGGTCAACTAATCTTTGACAAAGGAGCAAAGAAAGTTTGTTCAATAAATAGTGCTGGGAAAACCTCCTTGTCATTCAATTCAAAGAATTTTTAAATTTCTTCTTTGATCTCCTCGTTAGTCCAGTGGACTTTCCAGTAGTGTGGTTTTCAATCTCCATGAGGTAGGAGAGTTCCTTACCTTCTTTTTATGGTTTATTTCTAGCTTGATGCCTTCATGGTCAGAAAAGATGGTTTCAAAATGGATTAAAGAACTAGACATAAGACCTGAAACCATAAAATACATAAAAGGAAATATAGGCGAAAACACTACGTGATATGCACATCAAAGACATCTTTACAGACACATCACGCAAAGCAGTGATAGTGAAGGCAAAGATAAACAGCTGGGACTACATCAAATTAAAGAGCTTTTGCACAGCAAAAGAGACAATAACAAAAACAAAGAGAAACCCCACCGACTGGGAGAACATTTTTGCACACAACACTAATGATAAAGGACTGATCACAAAAATCTGCAAAGAGCTGATGAGACTCAACACAAACAAAGAAAATAATCCTGTCAAAAAATGGGCAGAAGAGCTAAAAAGAAACTTCTCTGAAGAGGAAATGCAAATGGCCAACAGGCATATGAAAAAATGTTCAACATCACTTGTAATCAGGGAAATGCAAATCAAAACTACCATGAGATACCATCTTACACCAGTGAGAATGGCACATATTAAAAAAACTAGCAACAACAAATGTTGGCAAGGATGTGGAGAAAAAGGAACTCTCCTGCACTGTTGGTGGGAGTGCAAACTGGTCCAACCACTATGGAGAACTGTGTGGAGATTTCTTGACCTACTAAACATAGAGCTTCCATATGATCCAGCAATTTCACTCCTAGGTATTTACCCAAAGAACACAGAAACATCAATTCCAAAGAGCACCTGCACCCTATGTTTATAGCAGCACTATTTACAATAGCTAAGCTTTGGAAACAGCCCAGATGCCCAAAAATAGATGACTGGATGAAGAAGATGTGGTACATATACACCATGGAATAATACTCAGCATTCAAAAAAGATAAACACATGTAATTTGCAGCAACATGGATGGCGCTGCAAGGGCTCATGCTCAGTGAAATAAGCCAGAAAGAAAAAGAAAAATACCAGATGGTCTCACTCATAGCAGGAATCTAGAAAACTTAAATAAGGGACCAGGAAAATGAATAACAATAAGAAAGTGAAAATCAAAATCAACAAAAAACTATGAACCAGAGACACTCCATGGGTGGTGAGGGGCAGGGAGGGGAGGGATTGGGGTCAAAATAAGGGGATTGCAATTGTATGGGGAATATAAAAATAAAATTTATTTATAAAAAAATAATGAAAAAAAACAAAATGAAAAGTTAAACAACAAAAAAAAAAACAAAGTAATCTTCCTGAGGTGAAGCGCTCACAGCCCAGGACCCAGGGTAGGTTAAGAAATCTTAGAGAAAATCCAAGGTTCAACTGCGGGCCTCCACAGGTCACTTGTCTTCGATCCTCGGAGACAATTAAGTGAGTATGAGCTGTATCTGGATCCAGGGTCACAGGACTGCAAAATAAAACAAACAGAAAACAAAAAAAACATGTTTTTAATGTGTTTAGTTTTCAGTAAACTAGCCTGTGTTCAAATGTGAGCTCTGTTTCCTGCTGGGTGCATGAGTCATCCCCTATCTGTTAAATATAAAGCAGAAATCCTATGTCACAGAGAATGGTGTGGAAGATGTTTAAATGAGCTAACATAAGCGTAAGGGTTGGTGAAATTCCTGGTATATGGGAAATGATCATTAATGGATAGTAAAAATAAATATCATCATCACCATCTCACCACTCAGAGAAGCCAAGGACCAGAACTACCCAGAGTGATAATGTTACTGTCCCCCCAAAGTCCTTCATCTCCTATCTAGGACAACTAGGAATCACAGAAGATTTGAGTAGAGCGAGCCCTTCCATTTTAATAATAACCACCCACACCAAGAATAAGAAAGGAGGGCCTCCCCGGTGGCGCAGCGGTTGAGCGCTGGGTTGCGAAGCTGCCCGCGCCCGAGGCGCCGGTTCGATCCCCGGCTGCTCCCCGGCCACCAGAGGAGGGTCCCACATGGCGCGCAGACCTCTCCTGCCGCCCGCTGCTCCCTCAGCAGTGTACTTCAGTCCTTCTGCCTGCTCTGCTCCCTGCTCTGGCTCTGGTGAATTCTCTCACCCTCCCGCGCTTCTGACTGTACCCAGTGCATGTATAAACATAACAAACAAACAAAACAAATAAATAAATAAAAAGCATGCCTCCATACAAAAAAAAAAATAAAAAAAAAAAAAAAAGAATAAGAAAGGAAAATAACAAAGCTAAGGACATAGCTTATTACTGAAGGCCCAGAATTTTTCCCAGACCTCAGGAAACCTGCCCCATGCTTTTTAAAGTATAAGCTTTTCTGTCTTGTATCAGCTAATGGATTAGCTGTAATGGAAACCAATACACATAAAAAACATGTAACTATTGATAGGGTCAAGTAAAATAGAAAAATATATGATAAACTTAAGTGTGACACTGAGCAGCTGAGCAGTATTAAAATGAACAGAAGTTGTAGCAACAGAGTTAAGTAAACACTGTGTTGGGGTGAAACACTGATTACTGGACTCCAGCAGTAAGGGAAATCAAGTTGCAGAAACTCTTCCTGTCATGGGGGCTCACTTTTCCCCCTCAAGATCACTCCACACCTCTCTCCACTCTGCTGTTCCCAGTAAAGCTGACCCCTGCGTACACGTCTCCCAGGCTCCATTTTCTCTGACTTCTACTTTCTTCAGCCAACAGAAGCACAGAGGAGATGATAAGGCAAAGACAGACTGCCCCAGTGGGCTGGGGGTGCAATGCAAATAGCTTAGAAATCAATAGTAAAGGGCCAAATATAGAGAAATATGAATAGAAAAACATCTACATCATAATATAATATATATACAATTGAACAATTAAAAATGCTTCATATAAAAAAGTCAATAGTGAAACAGTGAGTGACAACTGTTTTAAGCCTATCAGAAGATATGGGACATAACAGGCTTTCACAGATCAATAAAGTCAAGAACTTAACAGAAACATTCTCAAAACAGAGTAAACCCTGGGTAATCACAGAAGCCCACAGGGTCGATGGACTTGCAAGCAAAAAGAAACTGAACCTCTTTAGTGAAAAGAGAGAAATAAAATTAAGTCCATAAACAGATACCAGATTAAATCTATCGGGTTGTCAAAAGTGTTCAATAGTGAGACAAGTCACACATGGGAGGTTCCTACTGTGGGTTGGAAACATTCATACAATTTTAAGATCTGCAGAGCTTGTAAAAGTAAAACGTGCGTCCCTGTATAGTACAGATTCCATTCAAGGTACATCTGAGCAATCCATTCAAGAAAAGAAGGAAGCATGGGCCAGAAATGTTCACAGAAGTATTTTGTGCATAACAATTTAAAAAAACCAAGGAAATAACAAGTGACTTCAAGCCTTCCATTAAAAAAACATCACATTCGGGCCTCCTCTGGTGGCGCAGCGGTTGAGCACTGGGCTGCGAGGCTGCCTGCAGGCTCTGTAGCGCTGGTTCTTTCCCCAGCCATCGGCGAGAGTCCCACCAAAAAAAAAAATTAAACAAACAAACAAAAAAATCACATTCATTGATTACCACACTGCAAAGTGACAAAGAGTTCTAGAGCTATGGACTGAGTTCCCAGACCTCCACTGTGGGGACTTACAGCACTCATTTCACCTGCTATGTCTCAGATTCCTCATCTGTATCAAAGCCCCGAAAAGGAGGACTGTGAATAAAACAGGAGAGCACATGCGGAGTCTTCTCATCAGAAGACAAAATTCCTAAACAAGCGAATCAGCCACAGAAAGAGAGCGCTCACTTAGGCAAGTGGAACCTTACAGGTGGCAGTGCCTGTTGCTTCACTGGAACAAGCTACCTGGCAACAGGCATCAGGATAACACCTTCCAGCAACCTCGGCCTTAGGAACATGCCACAGAAATGAAAGCTCCAGGATACAAGGCTGTTTGACTAGAACATCACTGCAGCATTGCTGTCACCCCCAGTGCTGGAGAGCCTGAGGCCCCATCAGCAGAGATAAGGTTACATATAATTAGGATAGTCTCATGGAGTGGTAGTTTTAAATGTCATAGGTGACATAGGAAGAGACTTCAATAAATTATATTAAATGCTTGTACAAACATAGAAAGACCTAGATTTTGCTGCCTTGAGAAGTAGAACTGGAAATGGGGAGGGAAATGTGAGATTTTTCTTCATGCCTATTCTATTCTATTTAATTGATTACAATTTATTTGTAAAAATGATTTATAGAAAAAAACAATAAATTTAGTTTTATTATTACTAATAGTGTAATTATGTATATTATTAATAATATACATAATATGTATAGTAATATATTATATAGTATTAAAACTATTAACATTTTTGCATTATAGTAAAATTAATATAATATATAGTACAGTGTATTATATATTACTATAGTTATTAATGTTATTATATTATAGTAAAAAATAGCCAAAGGCTTTAATAATGAGGGTTTTAAAAAGGTGATATATTTAATTAAGAGATAAGCCCATTTCAGAAACAGACTGCCTTAAACCTCCTTGAAATGCCATGTATGAAATATAAAAGAAGGCAAATCAGCTTACTGAACTCTGGACATGACTTTCATAAAGTTCTGATTTTTCCTTCCTTGCATCTTTATGAATTCAAATTCTCAGATACTGTTTTTGGTGGCTACCACTGACATTAACGTGACATTAACTGACATTTACATAAAAATCTATAATCCCTTGTTTACAAAAACTGGGTATAGGGGCAAATATTAAAATTCAGAATATTTTTGATGTTTTAAATACATAACAATAATACACACTACATGGTGTACCCACCCCCAGCAGGGGCTATGTCAGCCGCATCCTCATAACCTTGCATGAAGTAGGATAAGTAAAGGTCTCCAGTAGTCTCATATCAGTGTGACATAGGATTAGCCACTGAGAGAGGACAGATCCAAGGTGGTGTGCATGACCTCTGCCTCTTCATTTTACAGTCTTATAACACTTCTTCCATTTAACTGTGGGCATAACCTAAGATGCCTCTGATCGATTACCTCCAACCACTGGCAAAAATTATGGGATGTGACCCCTTGATTATATTTCACTATGTGATTCCATTTTAATAGCTGACTTACTCTGGAGATTGTCTCTCCTGAGCTCGCTTGCAAGAAATAATTGGCCATGTTGGGCAGCCTATGTGTAAATTGATGAGTGGTGACTTTCAGAAGCTGGGGGTGCTTCCAGAGAACAGGTGGTAAGAAGTCAGGACCTAAATGCTATAACCATAAAGAAATTAATTCTGCCAACAACTGGAAGAAGACTGGAAGAGGATTAACCCCCCATTGATCCACCAGATAAGCCCATAGGTGCTCCGTGTGACCCCATCTTAGCTGTCCCCAGATGTCTGACACATGATACTGAGAGATAAAATGTGTTGTTTTTTTAAACACTAAATATTTGCAGCCGTACATAACTAAAGCAGTCACCAAATCTTTCCAGTTAGGTCTCATTTTGTGGTAAATGAGTGATAGAAAATACTTAGTTGTCAAGCCATTTGAATTTTGTAATTGTAGCTAAGAGGTGATGGAAATATAGCTGGCACTGATTAAGAGAATCAAGGGACAGGATTACAATGGGTAAAATGTGGTTTTTCGTTATTATTCTAACATTTACCATGTTGTCTGGGTCAAGGCCTTAAAACCATTAACCTTAAAGTCCATTATCCTCACCTACTTTCTCAGACATGACTGAGACATTAACAATAAACATTACATACAAGACACTGTTCTAAATACTTCATACAGATTGATGCATTTCATCTTAATGACAAAACAGTGAAATGAGAATTGTTAGTATTTTTACTTTTCAGGTGGGAAAATCAAGGAGGTCATATGTTTGGAATGACACAGTTAATAAATGGAAGAAAAGGAGTTTGAAAAGCTTGCCCAGATCACCTGCATCCTGTGCCCCTGTCCAATCACTGAGGCATCCTAACAAGAGAGAAAGTGCGGCAGCCCTGTGAAAATAACTAAACAACCGATGTGGCTATGAGCCTGTCCAGGGGCAGGTAGTGAACTCAGTTATAACTTAAGGTGCCTTTTGTCCACAGCACTTAAGAACTTGTTAACTTCACAAACCTTGGTAGCTCTTTAACATTTTCTTCAAATCCAAGTAAAGCTCAGAAATATTACACAGTCTGAAGCTCCAAAGACACAGCCTCTGGTACATTCAGCTTCACAGTCAAACTCCTGGAATCAGCAGAGGACAGAGACATCTTCAGTGAACATTCCATGAAGCTCAATGTACCCCTACACCATCACCCCTATACTCATACAGCACTTACCGGCCCAAGGTGTCTCTCATGTCCTAAAGAGAAACAAAGGCACAATGTGATCGTGGAGCAGCATATCTTATGGAGCTTGACATGCAGGACTAGCCTCTAATCATTTCTCCCAAAGAAGCGAAGAGACGAGCCAGCCACAGACAATGACAGCTACCAGGTAGAGTGATGCCCTCTGTCCCCTAGGGTACCAGCATGGCATCTAGTACTTCACCCACTGAGTCTAGTAACTTCCTTACTGTGACCCGTGCCTCTAATCACATCAGCCTGTAGGTTGCTTGGGGAAGAAGGACAGAAGCTTCCTATGTCCCTCTGGAGATTTGCTTTCAGGGACCTAAAATCCTTCCAAGCAGCCCATGTTAGAGGCTTATCACAAATGTCCTCAGCGGTGAGCAGAGGCAGAGCCCCTGAGAGACCCACTCAGGTGGTGGCAGCAGGTGTCACCTGGTGACAGAGCTGTCACACTACATGCTCACAGCGTGACCTCCAGTTCTATGTAAGGAATGAGAAGAAACAGCTCTAGGATGTATGTGAAGGGGGTGGATCCTTCATGCAGCCTGAGCAAAGCCCCATAAGAGGTCTTGGAGCAAGAACTACAAACAAATCAGGGAGAGTGTCTCATATGTTGTGGCTGACCCACTTTATCACCCACAAGTCAACCGGAGGAATCTTCTAGGAAAATGTCTGCAGTCAGGGTTCTGTACAGAGACAGATAGAAGCTCACAGACTCCTATGGTATGTATTGGCCAAGGATCTAGCCTATGTATGCAATGTGAATATATTTTATGATCCACATAAAGGCACCCTATAGATTTCTGGGGGCCATATTCAAAAGAAACACTACTTTAAATTCCCTACAATGATTCCCCACCTCCCAGTGTAAGTGGAAGACCTTGCCATCTTCCCCTGCTTCTTTCCACGGTCCCCTTAACATTCGGGAACAGACATCTTTTCTGCATCCTCGCAGGGCACAGCCTCACCTGCAGCAAATCCTGGGCTGGGCCCTGACATTTCTTCTCTAGTTCCTGGATGTGGCTCTTGAGTTCCTGGATCTGCTTTTCCAGACTCGCCTCATTGTCCTGCAAACTCTTCAGAGTCTGCTCTTTTTCCCTCTCCAGTCTCCACAGATAACACTTCTCAACACGGAGGAAGTTGTAGAGATTCTCAAAGTCAAAATGGATTTTACTTCTCGCATGCACTATCTTCTCCTAGAATCAATAAAGGATGCTCAAAAGGTGCAAACAAACCAAAACTCATTTGGAGATGAAATGAGATACAAAATGAGGTGCATAAGCACAATGGGATACTGGTCTGCCTTAGAAATATGTGGAAGCTGATACATCGTGGATGAGCCTTGAAGAGATTATGGCAAGTAACATAAGTCAGAACAAAACGACAACAGTTTCATGATTGTTTTTCTATAGGTACATAGTCAAATTTAAAAAGAAAGTAGATGGCTGGGGACAAGATCGGGGGATAGAGATTCAAGTTGGAAGGATGAATAAGTTCTGCAGATGGAGAGTAGAGTTGTGGACACCCCAATATCAACATGATGGCCAATAATGTGAACACAGAGGATGCTGAAAATGGTAAATTTCATATGTTTATTTTAAAGATCACAGACATTTATAAAAAGAAAAGTTTTTGAGATACTGTGATACTTTTTGCCATGAGTCATCTGAGGTGGAGGAACATGCATGTCCCTGCTACAGAATGAGGTGCAGGACGCAGAACTCAGATATGGGAGAGGCTGTCACAGTTCTCTATAGTTAACTGAGTTATTTCCTTCTTCTTCAGCTGATGAATTATGGAAGTAGGGCCAAGGTCAAACACTAATAATCCCAGTTTATGTATTTGGATGTAAGAAGGTATATCTGTCTCTGATGGAACTTTGTGAAGCAACAGTTTGTGATGAACGTCACCAAGACTAGACATTAACAGCAAGTGGGGGAGTCTATGATTATCAGGAAAGGGGCAGAATTTGATCAGAGTTACCAGAAATATTAATCAACTAAGCCTGTGTCCCGTACTGTTTTTTCTAAGATGACAGAACCAAATAAACTTTCTTGTGGGACTCACTTTTCATTTGGAAGATACAGAATTGCAATTTCCACTGCTGATTTCTCAGTTCATACAGCATCATATGACTGTGACATTGTAGTCATGGATCATTAATTAGGATAAAGCAGAACTTTTGAGTAGGAGGCAAGGACAGCTGGACTCAGGCATTGATGTGGTTTCCCTATATGTTTGTAACAATGGAAATTCCCCCTTCACTACCCAAGATCCCGGAAATACATACAAAGGATCAGGACAAAGGCTGGAAGAGACTCCAAAAACAGGCAGAATAACTAAATAGTACAATTAACTGTAAAGCGATGGATTCCATCAGTGAGTTTATAGGGGTGTGGGCTCTGACCCTGTGTAAACTATAGAAACAGTCTTAGAGACCCACAGTCTGCAGTGGTCTGTGTATGTACCTGCTGCAGCTCCATCCTCACCACCAGCCTCATGAGCTGAGTAACATAATCTCACCCAGAGTGACCCTGTTCTCAGTGCTCACAAAGGATGACTTCTGAACCTAGAAAGCGGAACGTTATACCCTGCACTGTGATAAGTGTGCCAAGGTGATATGGTTAAACCTTCAAAACAGGAAGTGATTTAGAATTTGAATTATTTAAATACTGAGATCTTTACAACTTGAAACCTGGTCTAGGATGGTTACATGTAAGAAAGTTCAAAACTCTGCTTTTACAGATTGAGATTTTGAACATTCTAGACAATCATGGTTGTGAGGGTAAAAAGAGGTAGATAACTTCTCACAGATACTAGGGCCATAAAATAAAGGATGTTTGTTCTTAGATTTTAGCTATTTTGCCTGGTCTAGTGAGAATAAAACATGAAGTACGTTGCCCAACCATCACTTTCTCAATGATATTGGATGCAAAATAGCTTGAAATTAATGAACTCAATTTCTTACCCTCCATTGCCTTATTTGCTCTTTTGTGGTCAACTTCAGGCTCTGATATTGGTTTTCCTCTTCCCTCAGTTCAGTCAGAGCTTTCTGGAAAATTTCCTGATAAAAATAAGGTGGGACATTAATTTGTCAAGCTTTCTCAAGGAAACTCAATGGATCCCCATCCTCCAGGGCTATTAATAATAAGGAAGACTTTAAATGTTACTGACTCTCACGATTTCAGAGAAGCGCCCTGAGGAAAGTCTGCACAGTAACATATTTGATCCCCTTATAACCCTGAGAAGTTGGGAGGATTTTTACCATCATTACTGTGCTGTAGAATCTGAGGCTTAGGAAGGGATTGAATGACATGCACCAGGGGCCATCACTGGTGGGCCGCTGAGCTGTGATCCAAGCTCATCTGCTGACCAGAGACAGCTGACCCAAAACCACAATACTGCCAGGGAAGAGCTGCATGTGCACAAGATAATAATATACACAAGACGACTTTCTCTAAATTTCTGTATATGATGAGATGCGCGTCCTTGCAGACTCTCTTCTAGAAGCTCCCCCATAAATCACTCCCCATGGGCGGGGGAATACTAACCTCCGAAGTCAAGGGCCTCCAGCATTCTTGTTTTGCTGATTTCCTTACCCTGTTGACTGCAGGATACCTAGAAGGTGGTGTGTCTCTGTCCCTGTTATCAGATTCACATGGCCCTGCACATTGTGGTTTTTCAAATTATACACACAAGTGAAGATAAAACAGGCCAGTGTGGATTGAGCACACTGAAGGCTACAGCAGGGATCATCACAGCAAGAGAGAATAAGGATGGGATGAGACACTGACCACCTGCTGAACATCAGGAGCACAGAAATTTATTCAGTGGAGACCCATCACATACCAAAAAAAAACAAAAACAAACAAAAAAAAAATCCAAAAAAACCATGATGAGTGTTTTAAGATCATAAAATAGGATTTCAGGCAAAAATAATCTTAACTCTGAGAGTTCAACAAGAGAACAGGTACTGCTGCAGGCCTCTCATCCAGTACTCACCCTGTAGCCTAGGGCTGCCTCCTCCACAAGTTCTGTGGTGTGTCCTCTGTGCTGGGGGGAGCGCTCACAGCGCCAGCAGATGAGCTGCCCGTCGTCCTCACAGAACAGGTGGAGCTGCTCCCCGTGTTCCTCACACAGCCTCTCACGCTCCAGCTCCTTGAGGCACTCAATGAGGTTTTCCAGTTGCTTTATGGGCCGGAGATTGTCCTTCTTAAAGGGTGCCCGACACAGGGGACAGTGGGACCTCTTTGGGGATGATGTCCCTTGTCGTTGATTAACAAGTAAATCTGTTATGCACTCGCGGCAGAAGCTGTGCCCACAGTCGATGCTCATGGGCTCCGTCATCAGCAGGAGGCAGATGGAGCACGTGGCTTCCTCCCTCATCTTCTTGGTAATGAGGGCTGAGGCCATGGCTTTCTGAAAAAATCCAATATTGTGGTTAGAGGAAGACAGAACTTTCCATAGTGATGGAAATACACATAACCTGGATTTTTGTGCCTCTACTAATCTTGAAATCCTGTGTCTAGAAAGGAAATGGATTGGAGTTTGGTTCCTGTTTATGGTCACTAAAACATACAATGAAATTTAAAAATTCAGTTTCCTATCCACTAACTGTGTTTCAGCGGCTTACTATCTACCTGCAAATGTGGCTACCTGACACCCCAGAGACAGAGAACATCCCATCTTTATAGAAGACCTTCTTGGACCTGCTGCTGAGAGGCTTAGCAACATAGGCTTAGCCAAAGTTGCAATAAGATATAGAAAACTCTGTGAAGGAGAGTGAAACACTTTCCCAACCAGTAAACATTAAGAATTCTTCGTACCTGTATAACTTCTTTGTACGTGGCAGTAATACTTGGGAACTGGGGGGACTGTGAAAAACTCCCAATCACATTTAACACTATTTACCCCATGCCCCCAATTCTCCTTAACCTAACTTCACCCCCAAGCAACAAAACCAGGAAACAGGCTCTGTGAAGACCCTACCAGGGTCACAGTCAAAATCAGCAACAAAACAGGAAGAAGCAGGTATTGGGAAAGAGTTGGAAGAGAAGGAGTGGGTCCTGGAGCAGGGTCTCTGGAGACCCCCTGTGAGCACTGTCTCCTCCTCAGGCCATGACTGCCTCCCAGCAGATTTAGGGTGACTGGATCGAGGGAGTGTGTAGAATAGAACCCAGGAAGCATTGGGTAAGGCCTGGCCCCCTGGGCCTGGGTGTTCACCCCCTAGCATCACAGTGAGGATCTGACACCCAGAGACAGGAGGGGAGTGACCAGGAGCAAGAGTCAGTCCTTCCCACGAGATTGCTTCTGGAACCTAGTCCTATTCTCCCTTTCCCATTCCTGGTGGCTGTTGCCAGAGAGTGTCATTGGGAAGAACTTAGAGAACTTTCCTTTGAAGTGACAATTCTCTGAATTAAGAATTGGGACTCAACTAAAGTTGATTAGATTATTTCCCTCCAAAAATAAGGACAAAGCTCTCTAGTCATAGGGAATTGGAGAATTCTTTTACTTCACAAATTATTTCCCTTAAAATATATTAGATTCTCTTCTCCTAAGGGCTCTGTGCTCCTGGAAAGAAAGGCCTCCCCACTCCTTACACCTAGGGTACAGGTCCTGGGCCTTCACTTACCTCTCATGCATGATCTTCTGAGATGGGGCGTGAAAGAGAAAGAGAAACAGAAAGAGAAAGAAAATGGGAGAGAGGGCTAGAGAGCGAAGTCCTAACCAAAGTGCTTTTCCCAAGCTACCCCCACCACACACACATATGCACACACAGACACATTAGCTCTTCCCTGACAAACCTTGGCCTGGCGTCATTTACCACCTGTGCCACTCAGCACAGCCACACACTCAGGGTGGGGTCCCTCCAGCTGCCACTCCCTGCAGCTGCAAAAAAGAAGTGAGCTCTGATCTAAATCAGAAACGAAACTAACATGGGAGGGAGGCAGACTCCTGGACATGGGGAGGATTGTGACTCTTCCACATGTCCTGAACAGGAGGGGGACACAGGAGAGGGCCCCTTCATTTACAGCAACAGCAGAAGGGGTAGATGGTCGCCCAGGATGCTTCTGTCACCCCCACAGTCTCTGCTATCAGCAATCCTGCAGAGGTCAGTTCACAGACTCTGACCTGAGCGCTCTCTACTTTTGCCGCCAGCCTTCTTGGGAATCCAAGACTCTCCTCAACCATATTATCCTTGCAATTTCCAGTGCCTATTGTTGCAAACTGCTCTGGAGGGTGTGGTGGGAAAAGGGGGTGACAGCAGCAGGGCTCATGGGCACTGCAACACTTCCCCACATCATCCTCCCACTCTTGTCTTCTCTTGCTGCGTCTCACTTTTCTCCTCAGTTTTGCTCGGCAGGACTCTGATGCATAAGAACAGCCAAAGTCACCACCCAGGAGAGCATAGGAGGCCCCTGCAGTGAGTGGTCTGCACCACCTGGGAGCCGCATCACCACCTCTAGTTCAATAAAGAACACTATATTGAGTTACAGTTAATGGAAAAAAACAGGTTATCTTCACAAAACAAGGCTCTGCCATATTTATATCCTCAGGTGTAAAAGGCATTTATGATAAAAACATAATATTTTTGCTTAAGAACTAACTTCTGCAGTCTGAGGGGCTGGTCGGGAGAAGGGGGAGGCAGTCAGGAGAAGCGAACTGGAATTCTAGAGCTGGCTGGCTGCTCCCTGGGCCCCAGTGCTTGGCTTGGGGCTGAGAGCCATGTGGGGTCTGTTGGGCAGCTGACCTGCAGAGGAGCCGGGGTGCAGCCCAGTCACAGGCCTGCCATCTAGCAGCTCAGGCCCGAGGCCCAGTTGTGACCCAGGTTCCTCTCTTTCCACCCAAGAGGAGTTTCTTCCAGTTCTGCACCCCCATTCTTGTGCCCAGAGCCTCTGCCCATTTCCACTCATGGACTCATCATGTCCTGGCACAGTCTTGGGAGGAGACACCACACAGGGACAGGAAACCCCTCTGAGGCATCCAGCTCATAGACAGAAGGGGTTCCTGATCTGATGGTGACTTCTCTTGTACCTCCTTGCACTGTCACTGTCCTGGATGAGACTCTGCACCAGGCACAGCTTATCCTGAGTTGTCTTATCAATGGACCAAGAAAGGAGATGAGGGACCCCACGGAGGATCAACCACCCCACACAGCAGCAGCAGACAAGAGCACAAGCTCATGACAGGGACTGTCCTGTGACCACTGCCTCCCTGGCACCTGCTGTGTGAATGAGTGGATCATGCAGCACTCAGGGCTGAGAGGGGTGGGGACACAGAAGAAGCCTCCAGAGACACGTCCCCAAAGTGGGGAGAGCCCAGTGCTTCATGCGATGTGTGTGATATGCTGAGACAGCTCAGAAGAGATCAGTGGGAGGCCCCCTGGGGATGCATCTCCTCCAGACAGTGGGGTGGTTTCTCCCTACGAGGCTGGGTGCAGGAAGTCAGGTGCCCAGTCTGGGGAGTGTTTCCCTGGAGTCCCTAAAATGGTTATGACCTGAGTGTTCCCTCTGTGAGAAACTGTCATGCACAGAAATCCTTAAGGAACTTTCCTCAAGTCCTTCAGCTGTCTCCCCTCAACCAGGATTACCGTGGCCTCCTGTAGGAAGGTGCACTTCTCCCTCAGTTGAAACTTGCTTAGGGCCTTTATTTTGTTCAGGGACTGTTTTGCTTCAGGCATTGTTCACTGAACATTTACTTACCTGCTTATTTCCTGCTTCCTTCATGGGAATTCAGCTCCAAAGGGTAGAGATTTGTGTCAGTATCATCAACTGACGAATCCCAAGTGTCTAGAAGTTACAGCCCAGTGTGATCTGTGAAACCAGAAAATGATATTCTGACATGCTCTCGACGCAGTCCCAAGGAAGTATGGGCGCACACTGGCCAATGGAGCAGACATGCAAGGGGTGTGGTGGTCATGGGTTGAATGGGGGACACAGGTGGTGGCGGGGGGCCATGTGACCGGTGTGGTGGTCATAGTAAGTGTTGCATGTGACACAGGCTTGTGTGTATGTGTCAGATACTTCACGTGGTATGTACAGTGTGCAGTAAATATCCGTGTGTGTGTGTTATGTATATTCGGGGGGATGGGGTATTGCCGTGTGCTGATACCTGGGGTTTAGTTTGTATGATGAATTGTCTGTGGTGTGTGTAGTGGCTGTGTTTATGTATATGCATTTTGTGGGTGGTAAGCACGGTAACCTCTGAGCAGTACTAGAAATTACCAGAATCCCTGAAAGCCACTGGTTTCTAAGACAGCTGTTTCCATTAATGGAAGAGAGATTTGGGACTCTGGAAGGAGCTTAAAAGAGATTCCATTTGCATGCAGTCATCTGGGGTTACATATCTAACTGTGCCATGGAGTTTGAGTGGGGGAGCTACTGGAAACTGAGGGTAACTTCATGAACCTATATGCACAGAAGATAGGTTCCTTTCTCTCTTGCTTCTCTATCTCCAACTTTCACCGAGGACTGGATGAGAAATGTGTAGAGGCCAGGGAGAGGTACTTGCAAAAGATATGTGGGTGAGAGACACATGGAGAGGTTGTTCCTTATCCTTGGCAGAGAGGCAGTCATAAAAGAAGGTGCAATATTTTGCACGTTCTCTCTCCTTCTGTCCTAGTTCTTTGGGAACTGCATCACCCTTCTCTTGTGCTTCCTTGCCAGAAGCTGTCAGTACACCAGGCCCCACGACAGGCCAACCCTATTTGACTGGGCATTTGTATGGTGGCACCCTTTTTAGAATATGCACTCCTATTAGTTTAGGCCCCAAAGGTGACCCTTGTGTACAGAAAACTCCAGACTTAATACCTACATTAACTGTAGTTTCAAGCCTTCCCTCTGGGTGGACGCATCCAATATCAAAAAAAAAACACTTTTTGCTCTACTTTGTGAGAGGATGTCAGAACATTTCAAAGTCAACACGCATTGATTTTTATATCAACTATACATCATTATAATATCTAGCAATAGGGTGGCTTTTTGGGGTATCATTAATAATGCTGTTGAGAGCAGGCTGACTACACCATGGTGCTGGCTTGGCCAACTCAGGTCAGATCATTTCAGTTTCTTATGAACGTACCTGTGTATCACTAAGATACACAGGTAGTTGATCAATCTACTGATCAATCTGAATCATAATAAAAAACTTTCAAAATCCTGCCATTGATAAACTGATTTTTGACATTTTAAAATATTTCAAGATGGGTGACACTAGCAGTCTGGAATAAGTCAACTTCATTTCGAGATTTAGGTCCCATTAAAGTTCATTTTTATATAGATGCTCTTCCCAGTTTCAAGCCTGTCAATGTAAACTACTGTAACTCTTCACACCCTGTACTTGGTTATGACCCCACGCGAGTGGACTCACTAGGCTAGCAGATATCTGTATTTACTACACCATCCAGTACTATGCTCCTATCAGCCACGAAATGTCAATCTCTGCCATTTTGAGTTTTCTGCTCTTTTATGCAGCTGATAGAGACGCCTGCAGTTTTCTGTACATGCACACATGTCTTCACATGGCACCAACACACATGGAGAGCACTCAGCCCTCCAGACTCCCGGTCACCCTGCTGCTCAGACCAGGGCTCCTGGAAATCAGGTCTCTGAACTCAGTGAAGAGGATGGAGAGGACGATGGACTATCACTGCTATTTTCTTCTTTTTTCCCCAGTGAAGGTTGATCATCTACAACATTTTAGCCTTTATGTACATTCATAATACAGATTTATTGCAGAGTCACTGAGAGCTCAGCAAGTTCTGAGTACAAGGAAAGGGAAGGAAGAACATAGGAAATTTCTGCCTTTACAGGGTTTTCATTGTATGATATATCATCATGTTGTTATAATGGTATCATTCTCTATGATCCAAAAAAAGGGCAATTCTGGTTTACTCATCTGGTAGAGGCAGAAACAGAGGAGAACATGGATAAACCGAAAAAGGGTCAGAGAGTTTCAGAGAAGGAGGCCTTCGGGAAGGTGAAGATGTGGAGCCAGTCGGCATGTTGTAAAAGCACACAAGTACAGCCTCACAGTCCGGAAATCCCACAATCAGGGGCCGCTCACTCAGAGAAAGGGAAGTTGGATTTGAGGTCAGGGCTGCATACTGGTT
>NW_023602073.1:20580413-20598413 GCF_014898055.3 Talpa occidentalis
GATAGGGGAGTTGTTGGACCCCTTTTTAAGCCGAGGGATGAAAGGACGACTGGGAAGGAGAGCCAAAGGATGGGGGGGAAAGCCTGGGGAACAGGGATGGGTTGGTGAGGGCCAGGTGGGGGCAGAGCCTCCGGCCCCATGCCGGTGGCCTAGACCACCATTATCTTCACCTCGTTGTCGTCAGCCTGGTAGAAGAAGGGAAGGCATGGGCTGTTTCCAATGGTGACGCCTTCCTGGGAGTTCTGCATTTCTTGAAGCAGCTGAACGACCTGCTGCGCAGAGGCGTTCTCGAGGGGAGTCAGGCCCAGCTGGGCCTCACCCTGGGTCGGCTGCACATCGTGGACAAGGCTCACCTTACTTGGTTCTTTAGAGAGTGTAAGGGCAGGAGCAGGGCACAGCGCAGGTTTTCTGATCCCATGCAGACCGGGTAAAGGAGGAGTCAGAGTCCTCAGTGGTTTTGCAGGTTTTTTATTGGGGTTCACCAGGCATATGGCAGGCAGGGGTGCTGGCTGGGAGGCTGGCAGGCCTCCCAGCCCCCAGCAAATCTTCACTTTATCTGGGCTCTCTGGTGATCTCGGCTTCTCTTCCGGCTTCAGCTTCGGCTTCTACTGCTGCTGCTGGCGTCCCCGTGACGCCGCCCTTAAAAGCACAGTCTTAGCTCAGCTGAATCCCATCTACCTATGCCCACACCCTACTCCAGGTGCCCGCCATCAGGCATGCATTCAGGACAAGGATCCATCATCTATCCTGATGGCGGAAGGGCAGAAAAGCCTGATATTTTCTTTACCCTACAGAGAGACAGAGACAGGATGCTGTGTGCCTGGCGGAGTGTGCTCTTCCTGACCAGCCGCCCGTTAGGGGCTTTCCTCACCTTGGACGTTGGCGGTGCCAAGCTTCTTGGGGACTAGGCATGCGCTAGTGGGCTCAGCAGCAGGGTTCTGGGCAGGTGCTCAGGGCTTCGCCCGCCATTCGTTGCGTGCCTCCACCAGCCGCAAAACCAACTCTTGCAGCTCTAACAGCTTCACCTGGAAGCAGAGATGCTCAGAAGCCCGCCCTGCCCCCAGCCGCACCACCATGGAGCCAGAGCTCTGACTACCTTCATCTCCTCTTTGTCCTGGGCCAGCTGGCTTATGGACTCCTCCTTCTCTTGGTGCTCCTCCCTCATCACTGCTCTCTGGTTCTGGTAGAGAGCGATGTATTCTCCTAGGGGGAGGGCGCGCAGACAGCTCAGCTGCTGGGGTCTCCCCAGCCTCTGCATAGCACCCCAGCTGCAGGGCACAAGCCTCCCCGCTCACCGATGGTGTCAGTCTCTCCAGACATCTGGATACATCGATGCTCCAGCTCCTCCATCCAGTCCTGTAAGCCCACTTTCTCCTGCATGAGCTCGGTAAAGCGGCCCTCGGCCAGACAGCGGGCTCAGGGGCTCAGCAGTGCCGGCCTGCCCAGCACCCAGCCCGCCCAGCCCTCCGGAAAACCACACTGTAGGGTAAGGTAAAAGTATCAGGCTTTTCTGCTCTCCCGCCCATAGGATGGATGATGGAACCCTGTGGTCCCGAATGCATGCCTGATGCGGGCACCTGGAGTAGGGTGTGGGCATAGGTAGATGGGATTCACCTGGGCTAAGATGGGCTTTTAAGGGTGGCATCACGGGGACGCCAGCAGAAGCAGAGAAGCAGAAGCAGAACCGAGAGAGCAGAGCAGCAGAGACCACCAGAGAACGCCAGAGAGCCCAGAAAGAGTGAAGACTTGCTGGGGCTGGGAGGCCTGTCAGCCTCCTGGCCCCCTAGCACCCCTACCTGCCATGTATCTGGTAAATCCCAATAAAGTCTGCAAAATTCACTGAGGCTTCCAGGACTCACTTCTCCTTTACCCGGTCTGCTGGATCAGAAAACCTGCCCTGTGGCCATTCCTTCCTGCCTTACACACACTCACCTGCAGTTTCTCCATGGCTCCCTGAAGGGCCTGGTGGGTCTCCCCAGGCACACTTTCCCCCCGGGGCTGGGGCCTCCATCTTCTCAGGCTCCTGGTCCCATGGGGCTACCTGCTGAGCCAGGAGCCAGCAGAGCAGCTTTTGCTCCTTTAGCTGCCTGTGCAGCCGCGCCTGTTCTTCCTCAGCACTGGCCAAGGCCGAGTTACAAAATGCCACCTGTGGGCCAGAGGTGCAGGGTGCCCCTGTGGGCCCGGCAGGAGGTTGGGAGGCACACCTCTCAGGGCCTCCGTGGGCACACCTGAGATTCGAGGATGGTGTTGGTGTCTACCCACTGGCTCCCAGCAGAGGTGGGTGAAAGCTTAATCAAAGGGAGGGAAACCAAGAAGAAGGGTGTGCTGGTGGGAGGGGGAAGGTGGGGCAGGGAAGGGGCCCCAGGGCCGAGCTCACCATGGCCTCGCAGCTGTCTAGATCGTCCGGGATGCTTAGTTTTGTCAGGGGACCCTTGTCCTCCTCTTCCTCCTCCTCTTCACTGTTCAGTCCATTTACTGTTGGGGGGGCAGCCAGAGGGGCTCAGAGAACCCCTGGGTTCTGAAGCAGCCCTGAAAGCCAGCAAGCTCTGCCCCCTCCTCTCTGTGCAACCCCGCGCCAGCAAGTCCCCAAAGGAGAAGGATCCAAGTTGTCCTAAGGGTGGCTTCCATCTCTTTGGAGTGCTCCTTTAGGGGTGTCGGAAACTGTTCACCAGACTGAGACTGGCACTGGAGACAACACTCCACCAGAGTGTTGATGCTGTGTTGCTGGGCACTGTCCCTTACAGTTCCCTCCCTCTGTATTTACTTAGTTCCAACAGGGAATCAGTTAGTTGGTGATTTTGTTCTGGTCATGAGGTGGCACCAGAGACCTGTCCTTGCTGACCTTTGCTTTTTCCCAGTGGTTCTCAGCTGGCCTTAGACTATTTGTAGGTCTCCGTGGAATCCTTGTCTTCCTCTGATGGCGCCCGGAGCCGCTCGATCACCTCTGTGGTGATTTCTTCACCGTTCTCCACAGTTCCCATTTGTGGGGTGCGGTGCCTGAAATAGTTCCTCTCTACTCAGTGTCCCACTTGATCTGTAGTTCGTTCTTGCAGTTTTTTTTTTTTTCCCTCCTTTCCGTTGGTCGGAGAGAGCCTACTCAGTGGGTGGGGGAGGGTAGCAGGGTTCTGACTCTTTCCCTTTTTTTAAAAAAAGAAATAATAAAACTTCTCTTTGGCAGAGACAAAAAGTCTCTGTCTTGTGGGGAAACTCACTGTGTATGTGAAAGGGGGAATCTGGTGAAACTTTTCTCAGACGTGACCCAAGAACCCCAACTGTGAACCCAACACCTCTCCAAAATATCACTCCTCACCAATGTCAACGTTATAAAAACAAGCAAAGTCAGAGAAACAGTCAGCAAGAGGCACATCGAGGAGAACTGGCTGTAACTGAGTGAGGCAATTTGGATTATGGAACATAAAATGTACATTAGGAAAAACTGATGAAATTAAGCACAGAGTTTGGTCACTGTGTCAACATTGCTTCATTAGCTGTGAAAAAAAAAGACAACTGTATTCATGTAAGATGTTAACAAAGTGGAAATGGTGTGGGATGAATAAGAACTGTACTATCTTTGCAACTTTTCTGTAAATTTAACAGTATTCATTAAATGTTATGTTTTTTTTTTTTAAGTCCTCAATACTAAATAGGTTGTAAAAGGAAAAAATGATCTACTTTCCTGTTTCCCCAGGTTTTGTTATCCAGAGGCTGGAGAGAGGGGTCCTGGGGAGAAAAGCTGGAAACCTCACACCCAGGGCATTCCCCCGAGTCTCCTCTCCTCTGAGCCCTGCTTCTCTGACTCCTCACAGAGCATCTCACCACCAGGACGCCGCCCTCCAGGACCCCCAACTCTGCCCATCTCAGAACCGGCCCTGTCCGGGCAGCTCCACCAGAATCCGAAACACTCCACCAGAATCGGGAAACAGTCAGACAACCCTTTTTATACCGGAGTTGCCCTGTAACAGTTTGGCGCAGTAAAGAAAAGGGGAGCCAAGCTAAACTTTCTCAAAGGAAGGGACAATTCATTGCGCCCCCAGGCAAGCGTCGTACCCAAGATGGGTGTCCCTGAAATCGTGCCCGTTGTGGGGGGAGATGTCATTTCATAGGGTGAGGAGAGGTTAGGCAGGAAAACTGGGTTGGTAGCGGGGGAAACAGGCTTAGGGGGAACTAAGTTGTTTTTTCGTGGAGCCGAGTTGTTTTCTCCTGCTTATGGCTTCAGTTTTGGTTTGATGGAATCAGGGGTACTGGTGTCAGGGCCATCTTGTTGTTTGTATGTGGGCTTCCCCATTCCTGGCCCCTGCATCGACCTTTCATACCAGCCTTTTGTTGAAAAGGGGCAATGGTTCTCTCTTTGGCTACTTCCTGCTGGACAGGGGCGAAGACCAGGGTGGGCGCTCAGGCCTGGTTATGAGACAGTCTTTGCAGCGCGAGGATATGGGTGGAGAAGGAGTTGGTTAAAGGTGGTATGGGACAGTTCTTGGATCCGGTGTTGGATGAAATGGAGTAAGCATGGGGCAAAAAGAAAAAATGAGGAGATTAGGATAAGAAGCCCTATGAGTGGTAATACCTGGTCCGAGGCTGTGCTGATCTGGAATTGCTGGGCATAGACAGAAGAACTGGAAGTGGCTTGAAGAGATGGGATTAGAAACAGAGGAAGGAGAGGGGCCTCCCCGGTGGCGCAGCGGTTGACGGTTGAGCGCTGGGTTGTGAAGCTGCCCACAGCCTCTACAGCACCGGTTCAATCCCTGGCCTCAAGGCGAGGGTCCCACATGGCGGGCAGACCTCTCCTGCCGCCCACTGCTCCCCTCAGCAGTGTGCTTCGTCAAGTCTGCCTGTTCTGCTCTTCGCTTTGTCTCTGGTGAGTTCTCTCACCCTCCTGTGTTTCTGACTGTACCCAGTGCTTGCATAAATAAATCTTTAAAAAAAAAAAAAAGAAACAGAGGAAGGAGAATCAGAGGGCCTCTACTCTATAGGCTGAGTGGGATGTGGACCAGGGATGCATTGATGCAAACCCGAGTTGGGCCCATGTGCTTGTATACATACTGCTTGTCCACAGGGACCACTTTGACCCTGGACAGCTGATGCCTTGACAGCCATTGGTGTAGTCAGGATGATCGTGTGTGGACCCATCCACTTTGGCGGAAGTGGTTTTGGAGAGATGGCTTTCAGAAGAACCTGGTCTCCAGGGCACAGCAGGTTGACAGGTGCATCAGGGGACGGAGGCACAGGTTGTGGCAGACAAAGGTCTGCGTGTTCTTGGAGCAGCTGTCTGAGCAAAGAGAAGTATGGAAAATATCCAGCCAACAGTGTAGGTTGGACGCGGAGCTCATGGTTAGTAAGAAGAGGTCTGCCATACATCCGTTCAAGGGGGCTCAGGAACAAGGGGCCATGGGGAGTGGCTCGGAGGTGCACTAAAGCCAGTGGGAGCAGCTCCACCCAGGATTTGTGGGCTCTGTGGAGAGTTTGGCTAGGTGGTCTCTGGTCAGACCATTTACCCGTTCTACCTTACCAGAGGATTGCAGTCGGGAGGGAATGTGTAGTTCCCAGGTGATGCCCAGGGAGGAGACCTGTGGAGTAATCTTTGAGATAAAGGCAGGTCCACTGTCCGACTGGTGATGGTGTCCACCGTAGTAAGAAGAGGGTGTTACCTGCGTTAGGGAGTGGAACACCCGTGAAGCCTGGCAGGATGGAGAGTCGAGGATTGGGAGAGGGAGATGAGAGGGTCTTTGACAAAGAGAGTAGAAATCTAACAGACAAGAGGGTGATGGAGGGGAGAGAGCCTGATGAGTGAGCAGGTCCTGGAGCCGATGTGGAGAACTAACATTTACAGGTTGGCCCAGTGTGGGTTTTAAGGCCTTAGGTCTAGCGAGACGAGAAGCTGCCGCAAGTGCACGCAGGCAGGGCTGCCATCCTCTTACAGTGGGATCCATTTGTTTAGAGAAATAAGCAACTGCTCGCTGGACTGGCGTAGGTTGGCCCAGAACCCCTAGAGCAACGCCCTGTTGCTCATCTGTCAATAACAGGAATGGCTTTCCCGGGTCTGGGAGTGCGAAGGCTCATCTCAGAGAGCTTTTCCTGGATAAAGCAGAGAAAATGGGGTGTAGAAACAAATAAAAGCATGATCATGATCACCAGGCCTACTATGGGAAGGATCCATGGCAGTAAGGGAGAGTTGGTCCAAGTTTGGATGTCCTGGCCCCAGCTTCAGCTGACAAAAGGTCAGTCAGAGGGGGCTTTGCTGGTCAGATGAGCAAGCCCATGAATGTGTTGGAGGAGGGGGAGACACCTGAGTACACACGATTTCTCACCAAAACCTCCCTGTCAGACCTTCAACACTTTCTTTTGCTTGCTTTCATTCTAATGCCATTTCATTTTACCCATCCGGCTTTACATTATCTTAAGGCCCTTCAGAATATCCCTCTTCCATACATTTCTTTTTTCAAACACTCATACCTCACCTCACTTGCATTTACCAGACTTAGCAAAACCTTAGTTTTAGAAGGGAATTGAACACCATCTAAACAATGATGAAAAAACACAAATTTAAGGTAGACAGCCCCTGTAGTTTTTCATTCCTGTACCCAGTGATTTAATTGGCAGAGACTGGTGTCCAAAGCCTGCATCTGTTGGGCGATATTAATGTTTCCAATTTGGCTAAGGTCACCCTGCAGGGTTTGAATCCAGGGAGGAGGAAGGGTGGGTAGCCGTCTGGAGAGGATTTTTAAAAGGAGAAATTCCAGCTGGACTGACACTGTGTAAGAATCCCAAGTTGCAAAATCCCTTCTGCACGTACTCCATGACGAGCTGCAGCTTCGGCCCAGGGGACACTGGACACCTAGGTGTGCTCACTGCGGGACTGAGACTGATCATAGCCTAGGCTTCGTGGAGCAGGAAGATGTGCGGATTTTCCAGCTGAGCAGGTCATGGTGGATTAGGGCTGCTCTGTGAATAACCTCTGCCCACCTTGGAGAGTCCCGTTTGGATTCTAATATACTGGTCCCAGAGTCTTTCTTAAGGGGAGCTAGAGAGCCTATCTATGTGCTCCTTGCAATCTGCACGATTTACCACCCAGGCCCAAGCCTTTGCAAGAGCTCCTGCATCCTCTGCACCATCTGTGTGCCCAGGGGTGAGCAGCAGGTTTCTCCCACCAAGGGGGCAGTACCTAAGATGGGGGAGAGAGGCCCAGGGTTCCTCGCCTGTGGCCCTGGGACCTCTGGAGGCTCTGCCCACACAGCCCCACACCCCTCTCCTGGTCCTGTACCTGCTCAACTCTCCCCAACCCCTCCGCACGCCAACCCTCACCCGCTCTGCTCCTCTCCAGATGCTTCACCAGTTTCGTTGCCTGCCTGGTCCTTCACCTGCTCTGCTCCAGGGACATCAGTGCTGCCCAGACTTCTGTGCTGCAGTCCTGTGAGTCTCATGCTGCTCCTGGCCCCTCTGACTGGGCCCAGCCCCGGAGCCTCTCCAGAGCCTCAACCTTCCCTGGTGTACTCCTGTTCACCATGGCCACTGAGTGCTTGTTCTTTGGGGGTGGGGGGTCTTCTGCCGGGTATGGCACTATTTTTAATCTTTGTTGCTCTCCAGTTCCAATGCTGCACAGCAGCAACAAAATTCTAGGATAATTTCTAATACTCTATCTCTGGCCCTGATGATTGCTGAAGGGGCCACTGCACTGGAAGGCCAGTCACATATTGGGGGACGTCTTAGGGTGGTGCTGGAGGGCTGGGGAGCTGGACTGATTGTGTTGGCCCTGCTTTCCTGGTCCCTCTCCAGCTGGGGGCCTGTCTCAGTGGTGCTGCCGTGCTCCCCAGTGTTCTCCAGCTGGGGTCTAGCCACAGAGGTGCTGGTGTCCCCCCAGCCATCCTCCAGCTCTGGGCCTAGCGCAGAGGGACTGCCCTTTGGGGTGTCCTCTAGCAGGGGGCTTGGACCTGCAGCAGTGGTGTGCTGCTGCGCATCCTCCAGCTCAGGGACCTGGTGGAGATGACCCTGTTGCCCGGGGTGGCATCCTTTCCCCTCTTTTGGACTTCCTGCTTTCGCAGGATACCTGGCCTTGGGGCATTCCCCAAAACCTCAGGCTGAGGGAGTGGGGTGGGTATCTTTTCCAATCTTCTGCACTGGGTGCTTTCCCAGGATACCCGGCCTTGGGGTATTCCCCGAAACCTCAGGTGCCGGCGGGGTGGGGGTGGGTGGGGAGTCCTTGTAATCAGGGTAACCGGGATCCTGGAAGGTGACGCGCTTCGGCACCTGGAAGGTAACGCGCCTGGGCCGCTCCTCGCCCTCCTCCTCATAGTCCTCCTCCCCCGCCTGCTTCCTGGAGCAGAGGATCAGGTAGGTGGCCATGACCTCGCGGTACTTGTTAGTGTCAATGGCCTCCCGAATTTCCTGCCTCTGGTAGCCCAGGCGCTCCATACCTTTGGTTATGGCCAGGTCCTGGGGGCAGAGCGACGGCTCGCTGAAGGGCAGGAGTCCCCTGCTCGTTTCTGCTACCCAGGCGTGCTGCTGGATGCTCTCCAGGGTGCTGCGCTTCCAGGGGTCCCGTGCCAGCATTTTGGCCAGCAGGTCCCCGCCCTGGACCATGAGGTAGGTGGTCTGGTGGACGTTCCCACCCAGGACGCACTCCCTGATTGCCCTGAGGCTGGGCCCACTGAAGGGCAGTGTGCCGGTCACCATTTCGTAGGGCATGATGCCCAGGCTCCACACGTCCACCTTGGGGCCGTTGTACTGCTGGCCAAGGTAGACCTTGGGGGCCCTGTATTCTGGGCGACAGCAGCACGTGCTCAGCGCCTGGGGGAAGCCTTGGACACTGAGCCGAAGAGGTAAAGGACCTATACAAAGAAAACTATAAAACACTATTAAAAGAAATAGAAGAAGACACAAAGAAATGGAAAGACATCCCCTGCTCATGGATTGGTAGAATAAACATTATTAAATGGCCATCCTACCAAAAGCAATATACAGATTCAATGCTATTCCAATCAAAATCTCAATGTCATTCTTCAAAGAACTAGAACAATTATTGATGAAATTCATATGGAATTACAAAAAACTCCGAATAGCCAAGCTCTCCTGAAAAAAAAAAGAAGGGAATGGAGGCATCACACTCCCAGACTTCAAACTCTACTACAAAGCCATAATCATCAAAACTGCATGGTATTGGAACAAGAACAGACACACAGACCAATGGAATCGAATAGAAAATCCAGAAATAAACCCACAGATTTATGGTCAACTAATCTTTGACAAAGGAGCAAAGACTATGCATTGGAGCAAAGAAAGTTTGTTCAATAAATGGTGCTGGGAAAACTGGGTTGCCACATGCAAAAGAATGAAGCTTGACCACTACCTCACACCATACACAAAAATCAACTCAAAATGGATTAAAGAACTAGACATAAGACCTGAAACCATAAAATACATAGAAGGAAATATAGGCGAAACACTACATGATTTGCACATCAAAGACATCTTTACAAACACATCACCCAAAGCAGTGATAGTGAAGGCAAAGATAAACAGCTGGGACTACATCAAATTAAAGAGCTTCTGCACAGCAAAAGAGACAATAACAAAAACAAAGAGAAACCCCACCAACTGGGAGAACATTTTTTTACACAACACTAATGATAAAGAACTGATCACAAAAATCTGCAAAGAGCTGATGAGACTCAACAACAACAAAGAAAATAATCCAGTCAAAAATTGGGCAGAAGAGCTAAAAAGAAACTTCTCTGAAGAGGAAATGCAAATGGCCAACAGACATATGAAAAAATGTTCAACATCACTTGTAATCAGGGAAATGCAAATCAAAACTACCATGAGATACCATCTTACACCAGTGAGAATGGCACATATTAAAAAAACTAGCAACAACAAATATTGGCGAGGGTGTGGAGAAAAAGGAACTCTCTGCACTGTTGGTGGGAGTGCAAACTGGTCCAACCACTATGGAGAGCTGTGTGGAGATTTCTGGACCTACTAAACATAGAGCTTCCATATGATCCAGCAATTCCACTCCTAGGTATTTACCCAAAGGACACAGAAACATCAATTCCAAAGAACACCTGCACCCCTAGGTTTATAGCAGCACTATTTCCAATAGCTAAGCTTTGGAAACAGCCCAAATGCCCAAAAATAGATGACTGGATCAAGAAGATGTGGTACATATATACCATGGAATATTACTCAGCATTCAAAAAAGATAAACACATGCAGTTTGCAGCAACATGGATGGCGCTGGAAGGGATCATGCTCAGCGAAATAAGCCAGAAAGAAAAACAAAACTACCGGATGGACTCACTCATAGCAGGAATCTAGAAAACTTAAATAAGGGACCAGGAAAATGAGTAACTATAAGAAAGTAAAAATCAAAATCAACAAAAAACTTTGAACCAGAGACACTTTTTTGGAGGTGGGTGGCGGGAGGGGAGGGATTGGGGTCAGAATGGGGGGGGTTGCAATTGTTGGGGAATATAAAAATAAAATTTATTATTAAAAAAAAGAATAACTACTTTTTAAAACTAATGCACATGACCAAAGTTTAAAAAAAAAAATCAAAAAATCTGTTTGTATCACTATCTAATGCCTTAGGAGTATTAGTTATAAATGACAACTATATAAAGTCTAATAAAAAATTCCCAATTTTGAGATCAGGATTTAAGATTTTGGTAATCAAAAACTAGATCAAAACTTAATGGTTGAATTTGTAGCATTCAAGCCTTACAGTTTTCATGTTGAGTATCAATATTTTATGTTGAAATGTCTCTATTTTCAAAAGGAAGCACACAGTATTCAGGAAAAAAAAAAGAGTAATTGACCTAGTCTACATCAAAAAAGATAAGTTTGCATTTTGATGATTAGTCCTAAATCTCTTGATAAAATTCTTTTCCAGAAAAATCCCAGATTGACTTCTTTCTTTCCCCTTGTCCTAGCAAAATCTAGCCTCATGGGCAAGTTCCTTAGCAACACTGTGTTCCTCACAGGTATGTAGGAAATGTATATGATATTAAGTCTCTCTTATTTTTCTTGGTTTTCATCAATCTATCTAGTACTTGCCTAAGAAAGAAATTTGGTTTTTGGGATGTTAGAATTTGCAACTCTGAAATTAATTTAAAATTCCTGTCCTAAGAAAAACTAACAGCTACAATTGGTATCTCTCCCTTAAATTTTTTCTTTTATCATTATTTAAATGGTGGCCAAATTTCATATAAAACTAAGGTCTTATTAAGTTTAAGAATGAGAATGTTAAACAATATCACTTTCTCTAAATATTGTTGAGCTTGCAGGTTTATTTTTTTGCTTCTTATTATAAGAAAACTAAAATTTAATGACATCTCACCTAAACAAATTAAGACAGTTAAAATATGTGTTTCTGTATGAGATATCCAAGATAATAGGGTGGTCCCCAGGTAAAGGGGAAGTTCCAGGTTCCCTGCCCAACCCAAAGGAAGAGAGAGAAGGGAGCTGAGAAGGGAGAGAAGAAGCTGCAGTGGAGACTGAGAAGGAAAGAAGCAGGATGGAGCCAGAAGGAGACCTGGAGGAGGCACATGGAGCCGAGAGACACGTGCAGAAACTGCACTTGCCTTTTGGTCGTGGACTGGGTGACAACAGCATGGGCGAGAGACCGGTGGGGAGGTGACAATGGTGGTTTTTGTCTTGATTTTGATTTTGCTCTTTTCCTCCCACACTTGTCTGGTTGTTTCTGATCCTTTTCTGTGGGTCCCCACTGGAAGGCGCTTTAGACTTGGGAGAGGCTTTCAGGCCTTGCTCTAGGCCAATCCTGTTTGGGTGGACTTTTCCCCACAAGGGGACGGGTAACTTTGGATGCTTGTTTTAGAAACTATATTCTTTACCTTTCCTGCATTGTTTACTAATTGTATTAACGTTCCTTTTCATTTAAGTCTCATATGTTTTCTGTTGATGCGGCGGATGGCAGAACCTATTTAGAGCAGGCAGGTTTGTGGTGTCTGGGCTGCCCTTCTCCCTGACCTCTAACAGATTCTTTGTCTTTTCTGTATTGTTTACTAATTGTGTTAAAGTTCCTTTCCATTAAAGTCTTAAATGTTTTGTGTCGATGCGGCAGATGGCAGAAACTATTTAGAGCAAGCAGCTTTGGGGGTTCTGGGGTGCCCCTCTCCCTGCCCTGTAGTAGACTGACTACTGACACCTCCTGGATGACAAGTGATAGGGCCCAAGGACGTCACCAGGTCCCCAATGACATGGTCTCTGTGGTTAAGCCTAGAGTAACCCTGGATGTCACAGGTAAGATATTAATTCTCTGATTGCTATAGGAGCCACTTACTCCATACTCACCCAGCATTCGGGACCCAGCTTCCCCTCCTCACAAAATAGGAATACCTTAATAGCAGACAGAATAGAAAGATTGGAAAGGAGGTACCCTGACACCAGAACCTGACTCACAAGGAGGTAGGGATAGAGGGAAATAGCATGACCATTAACTCAGCTGTAGAGGTCGTGACCCTTAGGCACCAGGGCCTTATCACAAGGCATGAGACCCAAGCAGGATCAGATGCTCTAGGGAGTGGAGCACAGGCCTGAGGGGAAAGATTTGGAGATTGGGCCCATCCTGGAATCTCCACTCCCCATCCTGGTATCTCCAGTCCCTCTTGGATTCTGCGTGGTTATCCAAAATCAGCAACCAACTGACGGCTCACAAGGAGTGACCCCCCCAAACAGAAGAGGACTGTGTCTGTAAAGTCTCTGCACTGGCTCGGGGCAGCACTCCCTCTGCCCACCTGGGACTGTGTAGGTTCCTCTTCTTACCAACTCTCTCCCTCTGCAGGGCAGCAGCTTCCTGCCCGCCTATGACCTGTCAAGGCTGCCCGCCTTCAACCATGCAGGCCTCTCTCAGCAAAACCTGCCCCTTTCCCTTTCCCCAATAAACCTGTTTTTTAAATATAACTACCGTCTCTGTCTCGTGGAGAAACTCGCCTGGGAAACTCGCCGCGTGCCACTGACAGGGGAGCTCTGCAGACACCTATCCCAGAGTGAACCCCAGGACCCCGCTGTAACGCAACCAACCCATTCCAGGTGGTTTATGAACGGTTCTAGCAGCCACATGCTCCTCGCCCTTGTTTGTAGTCGCCGCTCTCCTCCACACACTCCACTGTCCTCCTCCACCCTCGACACCGCACCCCCACCCTACTCCAGGTGCCGCCATCAGGCCTGCGTTCAGGCCCGCAGGGATGCGTCATCTCTCCTAATGGCGGGAGAGCAGAAAAGCCTGATACTTTTTACCTTACCCTACAATCCACCCCCTCAGGGTTTTCTGCCAGACCATCTACATATAGACAATTTTGTTTCTTAGCAAACATAAACAACACAGCCATGGCCCACAAAAGTAAATAGTACACATCACACTATAACAACAAAAGACAACAGAACACAAGTTAGTCCAGGCGAGGTACCAACCTAGTGGCAAAAGACATTCATTGGCACCAGCAGATGATCCACCAAATCTGCTGCCGAAGGCACTGCAGCATGCAAAGCGGGAACTAGCTTATTTAACTCATGATAATCTACCGTCATGCGCCAAGAGCCATCGGCTTCTTCACTGGCCACACCGGTGAATTGTCGGGGCTGTGGGCAGTACGCACAATGCCCGCTTTCTCCAGTTCTGATATTGTGCCCAATTTCCTTGTAGCCTCCGGGCAACTGATATTGGTTGGTATTAGTCACTTGCCTAGGGACTGGCAGTTGTGTGGGCAGATGCTTAGCGTGTCCTCTCACCACTGCCTTTACCACACGCACTCTAAGGTGAAACTCTCCGGCTGTGGTCTCTAGCCATAAGCCACATAGTACATCCACCCCCAGGATGTACTCCAGGACAGGCGATACATATACTTTATACTCTTTTGGGGGGTAATGGCCCAATCCCCAGAGATAGTCTCATTGATGTCACCTTGACACTCTGGCCTCCATAGCCATCAATACAAGTAGACCTGTGAAATCTTTCTGGATTTCCATAGAGCAGAGTACATTCTGCTCCTGTGTCTGCCAGAGCTAAAACCCTTTGCATGTTAGTTGGGGACCAGTGGATGGCGAGCTCCACATGTGGCCTCCGGTCCCCGCCCATCCCCTGTGGACGGGTTCCTTGGCCCTCACCCTATTTGAAAGCGATCAGGCCTCACCCGAGGATAGGGTTGGCAGCAAGTGTCTTCCAGGCGCAGGACATGTGCCTGAGGCCTGGAGCTTCCAGGCTCCCTCTGAGCAGCAGTCCTTCTCATGGGCGTGAACCTCTGGTCTTCTTGCAGCTGCTGCCATAATTCCAACAAATATAGATTGGGCTGTGCGTGTATTTTAGTGCTATCTACACCTGCTCTCACTAAATCTGTCCACATTTGGTTATGGGTGACTTTAATAAGTTCTGTGGTGCCAAGAAGATTCCTTTCCCTCCTTGGCATCCTTTTGACTTTTCAACAACTACCCATATTCCCTCCTGAGTTTGAGAGCGCCAGTTCTCAACTTCGCCCAAGCTGGCTATCACTGTTGTGACGTCGTGTAGCTGACGACTCACATGGGGTGCTACAACTGCCATGAGGGATCCAAATGAGGATGAGGGGACATTTTTTAATACCAAGTCTCTCATCCCTGCTGTGAAACGCTCATCATCAGGACCACGGGAATTCACATTAAACATGGCCTGCCGCATCCCCAATTCCCGAAGGACCTGTACCAGCTCGGCGTACGTCTGCCATCCACTTACTGTGTCCGGCACGTCTCCTGCATCAGCCAGACTGTCCGTATGGCAGCCATTATCCATTCCCGGAGGGTGTGGTCGCCCTGGCCATACTGCTGGCTGTTCTGTAGCCTCTGTCGCAAGGATGGGTGTAAACCATGGAGGCCAGTCTCTCCATCACTTGTGCCGTGCAAATGATCCCATCCAGCCCCAGGCCCCACAAATGTAGCAGCCAGGCTGCCAAGGGTTCCCCTGGTTTCTGGTGGAAACTGTTTGTCCAAGTCCACCAGTTCCGCCTGGGTGTATGGTTGATAGGAAGTAAATTCTGTCATTTGTGGTGGTCCAGCAGCCTGACCACCCACCTGGGGCCATGGGTGGCTGCCGCTTTATTTCTGAGTCACCACTCGGCGGGCCCGGAGCATGGGACCAGCCTCCACCTCCTCTCCAGAGGAGTCCGGCATCTCAGGGGTCGCAGGTTGGTTTGCCATTGCTGGTTGTGACTCGGGCAAAGGGCCAGCCTCCCTCTCCTCCTGTCCTGAGGAGGGGTCTGGCATCTCTGGAGTCATGGGTTGGTTTCCCACCACCAGCTGCGATTCGGGCAAAGGGCCAGCCTCCCTCTCCTTCCTTTCTGAGCTGGAGTCTGGCATCTCCAGAATGGTGGGTTGGTTTCTCCGAACTTCTTCCTCCAGAATCCTCAAACATTGTAGTTTTCGCATCTTTTCCCGCATCTCATCCCATACTCGCTGGACTCTAGATTGCTCTTTCTGCCTGGACTCAAGCAGAGCTGTGAGAAACACCCATCCCACTGCTCCTGCCACCTCGCGGGCACTGCATCTGTAACAGGGTGGTCCCTAGGAAAGGGGGAGGTTCCCTGCCCCACCCAAGGGAGGGTGGAGCTGAGCAGGAAGAGGAGAAGCTGAAGAAGAGACTGAGGAGGGAAGCAGGATGGAGCAAGGAGACCTGGAGGAGGCGCATGGAGCCTAGAGACACGTGAAGAAACTGTGCTTGTCTTTTGGTCGTGGACTGGGTAACACAGATGTGGGTGAGACCCGTGGGGAGGTGACAATGGCAGCTTTTATCTTGATGTTGATTTTGCTCTTTTCCTTCCGGGCTTGTTCAGTTGTTTGTGACCCTTTTCTGTGGGTCCCCACTGGAAGATGCTTTAGACTTGTAGCAGGCTTTGGGGCCTTGTTCTGGGCCAATCCCATTTGGATGGACTTTTACCCACGAGGGGACGGGTAACTCTGGATGCTTCATTTAGAAACTAGACTCTTTGCCTTCCCTGTATTGTTTCCTAGTTTTATTAAAGTTCCTTCCCATTAAAGTCTCCTATGTTTTGTGTTGATGCGGCGGATGGCAGAACCCATGTAGAATAGGCAGGTTTGCGGGGTTTGGGCTGCCCCTCTCCCTGTCCTATAACACATCCACTCAGGGTTTCTTCTATTTCATACAGGGCCTGTTCCAACTGCCCTGGGGATCCATCTACCTCTGGCCATTCCTGGAGAGGTGCCCACAGGGCGAGGAGGTTGGCCACTGAGTACCATCTGCTCGTGGCTGGCCACCTGGCAACCCCTCCCCAGGTTCCAAAGGGTTTCGTCTGCGTAGAGCCGTCCTGCTTTGAACCGTCCTGCCGTCTACGCTAGTTGTAGTGCAACCAACCCATCCCGGGTAGGTTTATGAACAGATCTAGCACCCACATGCTCTTCATCGCTGTTTGTAGTCACCGTCCTCCTCGTATGGGGTGGAACTGGGTGATCTCCCGTGCTTGTCAAAATTAACTGCCTTGGAGACAGGCTGCTGCTTGGAGCCTGGCTAAGAGGCAGCGAGCCCTGCCCCTGCGACCCGCATCAGTGTCAGTCTGGGATTCCCAGCCAGGCTCCTGGCGGGGACCTGCTTCAGGGCCTGGGGGCATGGTTGTGTCAGTGAAGTGGCCTGATCTGCGTGGCCTCGAGCAGACTGAAAAACACGTTCTCTGTGATTAGAGGTCAGGGTGGAAGAGAGGATAACGTGTAGTCATGACACCGAAGGTTATAGGTGTAACCTTAGGTGTAACCTTGGGTAAGATAACGAAATTCTTTGGTGTAGGTAGTGGGGTCCTTAGTGAAACAGCCGAGATGCTTTTCCATCTGGGAGAGATCAGACAGAGGGAAAGGATCGTGGACTCCACCTGCTCCTTCAGTCCCCGCAACCTCCCTAAGGGGACAAAGAGGACGACTGTGAGAGCAGGTGTGCTGGCTGGGAGGTGGAAGCGGGGGCAGGCCTGGGGAGCTGAAGGAGGTGAAGACTGAACATCTAGAGGATCAGAGAACGCAGAAGAGGAGAGGGCGAAGAGGGAGAGGAGACTGGAGACTTGGAAAGTACAACTGGTTTGCAGGAGGGAGAGATGGGAGGGCATGAGAAAGGGACACCTGGACTGGATGGGCGTCCCCAAATCAGAACCAGGAGCAATGGGGGTCGGCTGGCGTAGGCCCGCGGTTTATGGAACAGTCGACCAGGATGGGGGTGAGGAGAGGAGCCGGGTAACCAGGGGTGAGGGCCTCCTAGGAAGGAGGGTCAGGCAGGTGACTCACCCCAAGGATCAAGGCCGGTGGTGGATGTGAGGCGTCTGCCATGGAGAGGAGAGTCCCAGGGACGGGAAGGCGGCCCCAGCGCCAGGGGACACAGCCTTCCGGGTTTCGGGCACCAAGATGAAAGGTTTGGCGCGGTAAAGAAAAGGGGAGCCAGGCTAAACTTTCTCAAAGGAAGGGACATTCATTGTGCCCCCAGGCGAGCTTTGCTGATTCAAGGTGGGGTGTCCCTGAAGTCACGCCCGTTGTGGGGGAGATGTCATTTCATAGGGTGAGGAGAGGTTAGGCAGGAAAACTGGGTTGGCAGGGGGGAACAGGTTTAGGTGGAACAAAGTTGTTTTTTCGTGGAGCCGAGTTGTTTTCCCCTGCTTATGGCTTCAGTTTCGGTTTGATGGAATCAGGGGTACTGGTGTCAGGGCCATCTTGTTGTTTGTATGTGGGCTTCCCCATTCCTGGCCCCTGCATCGACCTTTCATACCAGCCTTTTGTTGATAGGAAAAGGGGCGACGGTTCTTTCTTTGGCTACTTCCTGCTGGACGGGGGCGAAGACCGGGGTGGGGGCTCAGGCCTGGTTATGAGAAGGTCTTTGCAGGGACACGAGGATATGGGTGGAGGAGTTGGTTAAAGGTGCTACGGGGTGGGTCTTGGATCCGGTGTTGGATGAAATGCAGTAAGCATGGGGCAAAAAGAAAAAAATAAGGTTAGGATCAGAGGCCCTGTGAGTGCTAATACCTTGCCTGA